>NC_081183.1:19234987-19534987 GCF_029867415.1 Vicia villosa | reverse complement strand
TCATCAAAGCAGAAGCACCCTTCCACCATCTCATAGCTGGACCCTTCAGCGAATGAGAAGCAAACACCACCTTGTTTTCTTCACTACAATGCACGATCTCAAAGATTCCTTCCACATTGGCCACCCACTCATGCGCTTTTATAGGATCTAATCCACCATGAAATTCCGGAGGATTCATGCGAATGAAATCCCTATAAGTCCCACCTACAGCTTCGGGCACAACCACTGGAACATTATGACCGCCATTCATCTGTTGCATCATCTGCAGCATGAACTGATTCTGCTGCTGTTGCATCTGTTGCATGAACTGGGGCCATGGAACATTCGCACCGCCATCCGGTGGATTCACTTGTGGAGGCCGTGTGGGGGGTCGACCACGAGTCCTGCGTCCGTCCGCCATGTTCCTGGAGGTCATCAAAATGGGATTAAGTTGATCAGGCTCAATACCATAGTCATAACACAACAAAACTCATGGGAACACAACACATCTTGGACAGAAAGAAACACTTATAATATCTCATGGCTAGGTCGAGGATACGACCTGCTCTGATACCAACTGTAACACCCATATATAAAAACATACATCAAAGCATATAATTATATATGAATACAAGTATGTGGTACTGAAATACCAATAAGTTCCTAGTCAATACATTATACATATTAATGCCCTAGTACAAATATTCTACACAATGGCATAATACATACAAGATGTTCAAAATGAAAATACTAAGAACTAGATCAAACAATGATCTCAAAAGAACTCCACAACGGAAGCTTCGCCATATCCAAAAGAAGTATAAGGAATAAGGAAATCAAACTGCTTTCTCCTTACCCTTCGCGGAACCTGTAGTACCTGAAATCAATATATAATGGGGTGAGATACAAAATCTCAGTGAGTTCCCTATCCTATGGATCCTCTCGGCTTTACAAGGTTCTAGCCTATAAGTCTCAAGTCATAAAGGGAACTAGACCTTGAGTTCACACACTAACATTATATGGAATCATACATAGAGTTCAACAACTCAACACAATATTACAAATCGGAAAACCGTTACCAAGGTATCCCTCTATTCCCGTCCCCTTCTACGTCTAGGAGGTGGCACGAGTCATGGATCCTTTGGGAAATCTTGACATACGAAATGGATTCAGATTCATGAGCCTTCCCCCGTGAATCGTCACTTCACATGGCCCGTACACCATCACAAGTCTCTACCCTTAGGTTCCATTCGTACACAAAAGCGGGAATCAAACCTGCCAAGATTATTAGTGCCTCTCTGCACAGTGCCTCTCTGCACAGTGCCTCTCTGCACAAAGAATGCCTGTTAGCATTCAAGGAAAAGAAATAAACAAAACAATGGTTCCGATTAGTACATCATATAATGGTGATCGCTCACGCAAACCACTAGGCCTGTTAGCCTTTCCTCAGAAAATTCAAGTACAAGTATGTTCCATATAATGTCTCATCCTAGGTTTTCCTCACTTATCCGTTATTCATATACAATGAAGTTATTCAACCCTCTTTGATATAATATATATATATATATATATATATATATATATATATATATATATATATATATATATATATATATATATATATATATATATATATATATATAACAAAGGCATACCAATCCACCTGCAATAGGACTCAACCAAATGATTAACACTATTTCTATAAAAATGGCAATTTATTACAATTATAGAGTACATATTCGTCTTACCAAAGGCATACCGTCCACATGGTTCCGAATGATAAATAACCCAAGTAATCAAGCAAATCGACTCTCGATTAAATAATTCTCCTTTGATCCCAAAACCTACACTACTAGAAAGTACACACTTCTAGCTTCCTACCACTTCGAACGGTGATTAAAACCGAGTTGCGGTTCAAAAGTTAAGGTCGAAACAGTTTAATGTTATTACACTAAATAATTGGTTAAGAAGGCTTCAGTTCGCGCCGCGCAACAGCTAGGTCGCGCCGCGAACCGTCTGGCAGTAGCAAACCTCACCAAGATCTCATGGTGTTCGCGCCGCAACTAATGTTCGCGCCGCCAACCTCAGGCAGTGGCAAGTCTCTCAAGAATTCTCATAGTGTTCGCGCCGCAAAGCCTTGTACGCGTCGCGTACTGTTAACAGAACCAAACCCCATAATTCTTTTGCATGGTTCGCACCGCCACCTACGGTTCGCGCCGCGAAGCGCGCGAAAACAGAAGTTCCAGATCTGTTTTCTTACTTTTCCCATGGTTTAATCCAACCATTTTCACATTTGAACCTGTTCCAGATCACACTAATGCATAGAAATAACATAACCATAATATCCTTATAGCCTACAACTCCTATCCATGAACATCCAAGATTAATTCACAAACCTAGGTTTTTCTATAGAAAATCCCCAATTCCAAAACTATGATTTTCATCCATAATCAAAGTTATAAGTTTCTAACTAAAACCCACCTCGATTATGAGTCGTTGATGTCGAAGATGAGTCGATTCGGCGGAGAAATGATGAAGATCCAAGCTTTTTCCTCTTTTCTCCTCTTGCTCTTCCTTCTCTCTACTTCTTCTCTCTATCTTTCTCTTCTTGTTGAAAAATGAAGAAGAAAAGCAAAAAGGAAAAGATATAAGAAAATATCTTAAGTTACACTACTAACTCAAATGTCCAAAAGTATCTCTAATGTACCAATTAATAAAACCTCAGTGTCAGCTGATAACATTAGAGCACTTAATTTAATACGGGGTATTACACATTAGGCAAGACAAGGTCGAACCTAGAGCTCTGAAATGCATGTTCATGGGATACCCAGAAGGAGTCAAAGCTTATAGGCTATGGTGCCTAGAGCCAAGTCACAGGAGGTGTATCACCAGTCGAGATGTAGTTTTCAATGAAGCTGAAATGGCTTTTAAGAAAACTGATGATGTTGGTCGAAGTACAGAAACATCTGACGAAGAGCTGGAACAGGTAGAGATTCCTGTTGAGGTGGAGCATGTTGATGCTGAATTGCATATCCCTGATGAAGTCGAAGAAGAAGCAGAAGATGCTGAGGAAGTTGAGGAAACTGACGATGACTACCTATTGTCGAGAGATAGGCCGAGAAGAGTCATAAAGGCACCTTAGAGGCTTGGGTGCAGATCTTATAGCTTATGCCTTAATCTCTGCAAGTGAGGTTCTAGACGAAGAACCTAGAGACTACAAGGAAGTTATGAGGAGTCGAAATAAGACTGAATGGCTGAAGGCCATGGATGATGAGATGAAATCTCTTCATGATAATCATACTTGGGAACTGATCAAGAAACCTGTTGGGGCAAGGTTAGTCAGCTGTAAATGGATTTTCAAAGTTAAGGAAGGAATTGAAGGAGTGACGTCGAAAAGATACAAGGCAAGGTTAGTTGCAAGGGGTTTCACTCAGAAAGAAGGTGTCGACTTTAATGATGTGTTTTCTCCTGTTTTGAAGCATAGGTCCATTCGAATGTTACTTTCCATGGTAGCACAGTTCGATCTTGAACTGGAACAGATGGATGTGAAGACTGCGTTCTTGTATGGTGATCTAGATGAAACGATCCTGATGAGGCAACCAGAAGGGTATGTCGAAAAGGGGAAGGAAGATTATATGTGAAAGTTAAAGAGATCTTTGTATGGGTTGAAACAATCTCCTCGACAGTGGAATAGGAGATTCGACAAGTTCATGGCACGCATAAGTTTCATTAGAAGTCAGTTCGACCACTGTGTTTACTTCAGATTTCGACTTGGTAATTCATTTGTTATTTTGTTGCTTTATGTGGATGATATTCTCATAGCAAGCAACACTGTTGAAGATGTGACGAGGGTGAAGGCTGAACTCAATAAGGAGTTTGATATGAAGGATCTGGGAGCTGCTTCCAGAATTCATGGAATTCACATTCGAAGAGATAGAAAGAAGTCTAAGTTATGTTTATCTCAAGAGGCATACCTACGGAAGATTCTTGAAAAGTTTGGTATGTCGAATTCGAAGCCATTTGTGACTCCAACAAACCCTCAATTCAAGCTGAGTATTGATCAGTGTCCCAGTACTGATGTCGAAAGAGCCTATATGAATAGCATCCCATATGCTAATATAGTTGGTTCTTTGATGTATGCTATGGTCTGTACTAGACCCGACATAGCATACGCAGTAAGTCTTGTAAGCAGGTACATGGCGAATCCTGGAAAGGCTCACTGGCAAGCATTGAAGTGGATTTTAAGGTACATAAATGGGTCTCTGAAAAGAGTCCTAATTTATGGTGGAGCCTTGGGTGAAGATGGTAAAGCAGCAATTGGAGGATATGTCGACTCTGATTATGCAGGTTGTATGGATTCTAGAAAATCTATTTCTGGATATGTTTTCACTATGTTTGGCACAGCAATTAGTTGGAAAGCAACACTTCAGAAGGTTGTTGCTCTATCAACCACTGAAGCGGAGTATATTGCATTAACTGAAGCTGTGAAAGAAGCATTGTGGCTTGAAGGTTTTGCGAAGGAGCTGAAACTTCAAGGTCGAGGTATCACTGTTAAATGTGATAGTCAAAGTGCAATACACCTGTCGAAGAATTCAGCCTATCATGAACGAACTAAGCACATTGATGTGAGGCTGCATTTCGTCAGAGGAGTAATCGAGCGTGGAGAAGTCCAAGTGCTGAAGGTTTCGACTGAAGACAATGCTGCTTATATGATCACCAAGACATTGCCGAGTTGCAAGTTTTTCCATTGTATGCAGTTGATAAAGCTGCATGAAGAAAGCTAGTAGTTCCCTTGATGTTGTAGAGTTAGATCTAAGGTGGAGATTTGTGAGATATTGGATCGAACTCTAGTATGGCCGAAGGGTAGCTTCTTGGTTCGACAGAATTAAGCATGAAGTCGAAGGTTGTTCACATGCTTGTGTCGAAGATGCTAGGGTTGTTAGCATGTTAAATTAGGTTTTAGTGTTTAAACCCTAATTTGTTAAGTTAGCTTGTTTATTAAGTTGGCTTGTGTAATGGGCCTTGTGGAAAAAGCCCATTAGTTAGTATGTTAGGTTTTATTATAAATAGCATACTAGTCTCTCATCATTGCTAAGCTGCAAATCCTAATTTAGGGTGAGAGAGGTTATTTGTTATTCTTGTAAACTTGTAATCTTGTTTTAAGAGAAAGTAAAAGAATAGCAGTTATAACCAATATTGTGTTCTCCTCTTCTTCCTTGTCCTTTATTCATCCCTTATTTTATACTTTGTTCGTGGCATTGAATTCACAACATGCTTAATTGTGTAAGAAGAAATTTTGACTAATTAGAAAAGCAAAACAAGTTGACTAATCAATTATAGCCTTCTTCTAATTGATTTAGGGGTGAGTCCGCCTCCTAATCATTAGGATGTTAATTAATCGACAAAGGAGCGAATCGGGAATAGGGTTTCTTGATTTTGGCTAAATCAAATTAATTAGCATCGAACTCTAATCAATTAGAGAGTAATCAAACCCATGGATTATTACCTTTTTTAGCTTAAATCTCTTCCTATAAAAAAGAGTGTTGTTTTCATTTCTAAAGAATAAATTTTTTGAACAATCTACTTTCTTAGCTCACTCACTCTTTTTCTTAAAATCAAATTTATTTACTATACATTGCTTTATTGCTGAGAGAGTGAAAGACTTATATTGAGAGTTGCGTAATATATTATTGTGTTGATATTGTAATACAAAATCTCACTATCCTTGTGTATTTATAATTAAATTTGAAGTTGCAATCTAAATCTAGTAAAACACTTGGTGTAAGGAAGTTTGTTGAGATGATTCTATATAGAAGCTCAAGTAAGTAATAATAAAATCTGAAGGGAAAACTCTCGGGAACTGAAGTGAGCCGTGTAGTTTAAGGTCGGATGCATATAACTTCTCGTGTGATCTTTCTAATTCTATCTCTTTACTTTGTGTTCTTTATTTTTCTGTGACCTTATATCTGCTTCTACACTATTCTTAAAATCAATCAACTTAAAATTAACTTTTTGTAAAAAGTGTTTCAAGAACCAGTTAACACAATTTACTCCTTCTCTCTTGTGTTTAAAGTTGCTTGGGAAAATAAAACAAACATTTCACTAATAATTTAAGCAAATTGAAAAAATCCCGTAAGTGATCCTCACTTTTTGTTAATATATATGATTTATATGACCATATGTAAAGTAAATGTGATAATTTAATTAATCAAATATGGATGAGATAATTAATTATTAATATTTATATTATAATTAATTGTTGTTAATTACTAATTTTATTGATGAATTATTTGATTAGGTTTTGTGTTTTGAATGAACCGTGATATGGTTGAACTATTCAATTAAGTCTAATGAGAGGTTTCTACAGTCAACCGTATAGTTACTTAAACTTAGTCCCATTAGATGGTTAATATATCATAAAAACTTTAAATTGCAATAGTAATTCTCTTATACTCACCCGTCTCAACGCGGTTCCTTATTCTATAATATTAAAACAATTAAATTAAATTCATTAAATTTATCGATTAGTATCAGGGTTGGCTAGATACATTTTATAGTTATAATTAGTATCTATCTAAATCTATTAAATTCATCAATTGATATCAGAGCCGGTTAGATACATTTTATAGTTGTTATAATATTTCTTATAATATTATACAGTAATTGAAATTTTGCATCCTCGTGATTTGTTTTATGATTAAACGGAACCCATATTCAATCAATTGTATTTCTGTTTTATTATTCTTGATTGTGATTTTGCGTTTGTCTGTTTTACTATGCTCGTGCCGATTTTCACTGTTCTCTATCTTTCAATTCAGTAGAGCAATCAAACCATATATCAATACACACAATCTAACCAAGTAATTTTTTCATGATTAATTGGATGAGTTTGCATATATTATGCATATAAATAAGTGAAGAAAAGCATTTTTAAATTTAAATAGTGATTTTAGAATTGAAAACACTTAGGGCCCGTTTGATGCGCAGGATATGATAGAGACATGATAGGATAGCAAGCAAGATAAGGATATGATATGATACAGACAAGATAAGACTTATCCTATCATATGTTTGGTTCACAAAGGATACTAAAAATAATAATAATATATATATATATATATATATATATATATATATATATATATATATATATATATATATATATATATATATATATATATATATATATATATATATATATATATATATGTAAAACAATTATATTTTTTTAAAATTATTTTGTAAAATATTTTAAATTTTATAAATTGGTAATAAAAATAATAATTTTCTATAATAAAAAAAATCATTAACACTATTGATTAAATAATTTCAATTTCTCTTGAAAAAATCAAGAATTCTAGTATATATTAGATAAACAAAATAAAAGTATATATATATATATATATATATATATATATATATATATATATATATATATATATATATATATATATATATATATATGACAAAATTACCCTTGCAAGAACATGTATTTAATTTTATAAATAATAAAATTAATATTCATATATTTAAAATTTTAATAATTATTTTATATTTAAAAATTATAATTTTTTATATTTTATTAAGTTAAAATATTATCCTTATGAAATTCATATATTTTTCTTAAAAAATTATTTATTAATATTTTCAATTTAATATCAAATTAATTTTTATTTATATTTTGTCATATTTAATTTTTTATTTTAAATTATATTTTATAGGGGTAAATTAGTAGATCATTTTGTTATCCTATCCTGCCGGATTCTAACTTATCTCATATTCAGGATAACAATTTGAACTAGTGAGGCAGGATAGGATAAGTTTCAGGATTAGCTGATCATATCATGTTGTGTCAGCAAACACTGGATTGAGATAGGATATGATACAGTTATCCTATCCTGTCTCTTATCCTGCGCACCAAACGGTTACAATGATATATTTTTTTAAATTTTGTCATACTAGGAAGGAAAAAAATTGTATTATTTCAAAACCAATTTATGTCCAGATATTTTCATACAATCATTACAAATATTAGAATATTCAACTTTTAGTTTTCGTAAAATTACATATTTATAAATTTGAGTATAAATATTTTTATGTGAAATTCTATTTTTAATATAACATAAATGCTTATATTTTTATTGCAATCGTAAAAAAAATTCAACTTTACAAATTTTCCTATCAAATATTATATATTATAAATCTTGTAATTATTATAAAAATTTGATGTTGTCTTATTGTTCTTTACATGCTTACCAGTAAATATCATAGTTTTTTTTTTTTTTTTGAACCATTCTTGTGACAAACTAACTTCATACTATTATTATTATATCATGATTATTATTAGAGTTTGTTTTCTCTTTATTTATGAGCTATTCATTGTGAATTTTTAAAATAATAAATGTTCATGGACTCTATTTGTAAGGATGAATGTTTTTTTTTGTGTAAGCAAGATATATATAAAAGAGAGAACTAAGGGTTCTCAAACCTTGATACACAAGAACGGAACGAGTCCGGCAAAAAACGAAATTACAAACCAATTACATTCACGACATAAAAGACAAAGGGTCTTTGCAAAAATCATAAAAATTATAATTGGATTGAGCAATGTCGCCAAAGGAAGACCACCTCCAACATAGAATCTTGATATTCCACACAATATTGTAAATATTCCAACCTTCGTTCCTAAAACAAACGTCATTCCTTGTCAACCAAATAATCCAACAAGTGGCTAACCAAAACACCCCCAATTTATCAACTTTGATACCTTTTCCCCTACCCTTGGAATTCCATTCCATAAAAAATGGAATGCTTTCTTCCTCTTTCCAACTAGAGTAATCCACCCACGCACCAATATCCTTCCATACAACCTTAATCACATCACACTTGAAGAACAAATGGTCCTTGTCTTCCAAATGCATATTACAAAAAAAAACAATTTAAGTTAGAAGTAGTAAAGTTAATACCTCTATACATTAAAAGATCTTTAGTGGGGAGCCTATTCACAAAAAGCCTCCAAGCAAATGCCTTAATCTTGAAAGGTACCTCCATCTTCCAAATAATATCTAATGCCTCTTCGTTCCTATTAAAAGGGCCAAAAGGCTCCGTAAAGCAACATAACGGTGATAACACGAAGCTACCAAGTATGAATTTTCCGAACCAATTAACCAACAAACGGAATCGTTGGCCTCTTGCCACCCCTTGAAATCCTCCAAAAGGGCCCTCAAAACCGCCACCTTGTCTACCAAACCCGCTACCTCCGCCTCGCGCACCGAAATGCCCAAATTTCCCCACTTCCACTCCCCGTCGCACCACCCTCCCATAACCGCCACGGAAACTTTTATCAAGGAGGAAATCTCAAAAAGTTCCAGAAATTCCTCCCTCAAAATAAAAGAGTCTAACCTACAAACTTCCCAAAAAGGAGTGGAATAACCATTACCCACCTTAAAACAAAAATTGGAAACAAAAGGGTCGGAAGAAGAAGAATTAAAAGAACCGACCTTAATTAAGTCCCGCCACCAAAAAGATGAAGAAGAAAGCATGGAAGAAACACCTCCACATAAAACTTGCATACTAAGATCTCCATAACGAGCCTTCAACACCTCACTCCACAATGACCTCCCTCCTTTTGCTATCCTCCATCTCCATTTGTTTAAAAGAGCCAAATTAAAGTCTTTGATATCTTTAATGGCTAAACCACCCTTAATATAAGGTAAAGTCACAACTTTCCAACTTACCCAATGAATATTTCTCTTCTCCGACACCCCTCCCCACAAAAAATTACTTTGAAGCTTGGTAAATTCTTTAACCACTTTAACCGGCATCTTGTAAAAAGCCATGGTAAAAATAGTTAACGAACTTAAAATAGACTTCAAGAGAGTTATCCTTCCCCAAAACTTAGGAAACGATTCCTCCACCCTTATAAACACTTTCTCATTTTATCTAGGAGAGGAAACCATGTGGAGTCTTTCCTCGGATTCGAACCAATGGGAATACCAAGAAACACAAAATTACTCTCTTCAATCTTACATGAGAGGTACAAAGAAGCGGTCTCCAAAAAAATAGGCGGTATATTAATTCCAATCAATTTGCTTTTGAGGAAATTAATGCCAAGACCTGAAACAAGCTCAAAATCCCTCAAAACGATCTTTAACGCCTTAACATGCTTCCAAGAACCTTGACCCACCAATAAAGTATCATCCTCAAATTGGAGAATGTCTACACCACACCTCCGCTTTATCGAAAGTTTCTCATATTCTCCAATTTCAACGGATCTCCAAACCAACCTAGCGAGAGCCTCCACAACCAAAACAAAAAGAAAAGGCGATAAAGGATCCCCTTGTCTTAATCCTCTCTTCACCGAAAACTCCTTAGTAGGACTCCCATTAACCACCACCGACATATCACTCCTAAAGACCAACAAATCCATCCACTTCCGCCATTTATCTCCAAACTCCATTTTAATCAACAAAAAGCGCAAAAACTCCCATGAAATTTTATCATAAGCTTTCTCAAAATCAACTTTAAAAAGGAGACAAGAAATACCTTCCTTCCTAGCGTAGTCCACCACCTCATTAGCTACCAACACTCCGTCGAGCATTTGCCTCCCCAGAACAAAAGCACTTTGACAATGAGAAACAATCGAATTCAACACTAATTTCAATCTTCCCGCCAATATTTTCGCCATGACTTTGTACATACAACCCACCAAAAAAATCGGTCTATAGTCATCCAATGACAAAGGATTGGAAGTTTTAGGGATTAAAGCCAAGAACGAAGAAGTGACCGCCTTAGATAACTCTCCTCCCACAAAGAAATGATCAAAATACCTCAAGAAATCTTTTAAAAAAGACCAACACCTCTTAATGAAAAGAAAAGAAAATCCGTCCGGACCCGAGCTTTTAGTTCCACCGCAACACTTTAGCGCCTCATTGATCTCATCTTCTTGAAAAGGTCTTTCAAGCCATAATTTATCCTCATCACAAATACTATAAAAAAAAAATCCCATCTAAAGATGGTGACCCTCCTTCCTCCACTTCAATTTTTTTTTTGAAAAATGATGTGTAACATGATCTTTAATATCCCTCACCGAATCAAGCATCCCTTCCGACGAATTAATAGGCCCAATATGATTTATTCTTCTTTTCTCCTTCATCACCTTGTGGAAAAACCGCTATTAACATCTCTTTCATTAAGCCACTTCACATTAGCTTTTTGGACTAAGATATTTTCCTTTATCCTCAATTTCGTCCAAAACCGACAAGTGGCTTCCTTCCTATTAAAAATCGTATCCGGTTGAATGTCATCCACTTCCGCTTCCAACAAATTATCACCTAAATTAATTTGTCTAACCTCATCTTGAATATCCAAATCCACTTTACCAAAAACCTCTTTATTTCACCATTTAAGCCTCCCCTTAAGAAGATTAAGTTTTTGTTTCAAAACATAATCACCTCTACCTTCCACCTTAAAGCTCTTCCATTCATGTTCCACGAACGAAAAAAAAGAATTGAAAGAAAACCATTCATTGTTGAACTTGAATGGTTTAGGCCCCCAATCATTATTATCAACTTCCAACCACACGGGACAATGGTCCGAAACGTCTCTATCCCCCACCAGTTGGCCCACCACACCCCAATCCTCGATCAAATTAACCGACACAAGAAGCCTATCAATTCTACTCATAGATTTGCCGTCGCCGCTATACCAAGTAAATTTCTTCCCTTTACAAGGTACATCCACCAACCTAGATTCGACTATAAAATCCGCAAACTCCTTAAACTCGTTTGAATTAACCACCACCCCTCTCCCCTTCCTCTCACAACTCTCTTTAATAGCGTTGAAGTCTCTGCCAATAATCCACTCACTATCATCATAAGACCCTTTCAACTCCAACAACTTCCGCCAAGTTTCTTCCCTTTGTAAGGATGAATGTGACGCACTCGAAGATTAGTCGTAATTTATTTTCAGTCTCTTGTGATAATTATGTAATTGCATATAAGAAAAATTATTTCTAATGTTATCGGCTCCTTTTGGAAAAAAATAATAAAATTATTAATTTTTCAGAATATTTTGAATTAAAAACTCCTTATTTATTGTCGTAAATTGATTTCTTGTCACCTACTAAAAAATAAATTAAAATCTAATTTTATAAGTATATTAAAAATCTTATTATTTTGAGAGCTTTATTCTGGAAAATTAAGAAATCACTATTAATTTATAAAAGGCTTAAATGCAGTTTTAGTCCCCCTATTTTACTTTTTTTGAACTTTTAGTCCTCCTATATTTCTCAGCTTTTTGGTCCCCCTATTAAGCTTTGACTGGTTTTTTTTGTCCCTCCTCACTTTGGTCTATTTGACAATTGTAAAAGCTAATGTGTCACATAAAAAATCCTGCCACCTCACTTATTGAAAATAAAAATCTTAAAAAACAAACATATCAATTTTTAAATTAGTTAACTACTAAAAAAAGTATTTTAAAATAAATTAAAACTTGTAATTAATTTTTAGTAAATCCTATTGTGTGTTGGATGTGTGTGTGATCCGTATTCTGCTTCTCATCCCTTCCCCTTTGTGAGCTCCACCTTCATCAATTTGTTTAAACCATAATCTGTGTGAAAATCGTGTAAAATTTGCACCTTCATCAAGTTGTAAAATCTGCAATTCTCCCGTGTGAAACCCTAATCCAACCATCTTGTTCAAACAATCATGTCTCGATTTTCCTAAGGAAGCATTCGCAGCAAATCTCCTTTCATCCGTGATGAATGCATATGTGGGTTGGAAGCACCATTGATAGCAGCATGGACTGATGCTAATCCAGGACGTCGTTTCTATGGGTGTGGAATGTATAAGGTATTGAAGCTGTATACCTCACTTTATTCTACGCTTAAGCCCTGTTTTTGTTTGATTCGATAGTAATTTTTTTCCTGCGTTCTTTGTGGATTCAGGGACACAAAATGTGCAACCATTTTGTTTGGTACGATGAAGAGATGACTCCAAGAGCAAAAGAGTTAATTTCTTCATTGAATGAGCAGTTAATTATAGAGAAGAATAAAGCCAATGAATTCAAACAGAAGGAGAATGAATTGACTATGAAGATGAAATTTGTGAAATTACAGTTGAAGTTTACAATTGGGATGAGCATTGTGTTATTAATGAGACTAGTTGCAACAATTGGGATGCACATTAGATTTTGAAACAACCTTGTCATGTTGTTGATTAGTTACTTAGGTTTTTAAACCATGTTGTGATGTTGTTGTTTAGTTGGTTAGCTTTTGGAAACATCCATGTTGTGGTGTTGTTGTTTAGTTGTTTAGGTTTGTGAAACAACCATGTTGTGGTGTTGTTGTTTAGTTGTTTAGGTTTGTGAAACAACCATGTAATGACAAATGATGAATGAATTAATATTGCTCCAAATTTGTGTCATTGCAGTATATGTGTGAATTAATATTGCTTTAAATTATGACTGAATTAAATTTGCTCCAAATTTCTGTCATGACAGTCCATAAGTCCATAAGTTCATATTGCTTTAAATATGTGTGAAGTACTATAAGGCTTAAGTCCATAAGTACCATGGTGATTCTACAATGAACACATTAAATACCATAGTCTTGAAGTAATATGGTATTTGATTCTACAATGAACACATTAAGACTACTGTGTGTTATGACAAGTTAAAAACTCTTAGTTTCATCTTTAACATCTAGGAAAAGTAAAAGAAGGACGTGAAGTCCATAAGTTCATGAATGAAATCAAATGGAACTACTGCTTTATGGATGCACTCAAATTGAACAGTCCACAAAAATATAGTCACTCTTTATGGATTCACTTCACATCATAGTCATGAACTACTGCTTGTATACTGTGTGTTGAACACATTAAAAACTGTCTGCAGTGACATCATTAAAAATTGTGTTATCATCTTAATGTCACAAAGCAAAATACATATCACAACAAAATATATTTGCACTGTAAAAACTGTGTTATCATCTTAATGGCTTATTTGAACTTTAAAATGGAATATATTTGCACTACAACATATCACAGCAAAATACATATCACAGATCCAAAATGTCATCACAAATGTAACATATCAAGCAAAATGTCACAAAGCATCCGAAATGTCACAGATCCATATCAGTTTGCATATAAGTTTTGCATTACAACTTTTCAAAATAACATCAAAATAACGAGTGAGACTACTGTCATAAAATCAAAATAATTAGGCAGCTTTCTATGGTTGAGATGGTTGTGTGGGCAAAGGTGCTTGTGATGAGTTTCCAACTTCTGTTGCATCTGTCGATGTACTCTTTTTCTTCGTCTTTCCCCTTTTCTTTCTTGTTATTTCCACCTTTTGGGATGGCCCTGTCAGCAGCCCTCTTTCCTTTACAAGTTCTCATATTGTGACCCATTGCTCCACACATATGGAAAGTAACACTTGGCGGCTTTCTAGGAAGAACATGTGGATTTCTAGGCTCGTCATTGACCTTATTTCGCATCTTTTTGGGTCGTCCGATTGCCCTTCTCATAACTGGTGGATTGATTGAAACTTGGTCATCGAGAGGCCACAGTTGTGGCCCATTGGTAGGGAAGATTATGTGTGAGTATGTCTCCTTGAACGTAGTCTTCCTACATAAATAATGAAAACAAACATATACATGTTATGCATTGAATGACAAGAAAAAGTGTTGAATACACATCCAATATACATGTTATACAAACCTGTAATATCCAGACACATATTCTTCTGGTTTTTATTGTTTTGCAATATGCACGTAATGGCATGACAACATGGGATTCCAGTTAAATCCCATTTCTTACACGCACATGTCTCTTGTTTTAGATTGACGATATATGTTTCACTTCCATTTGTTACACCAAAAATGGCCAAATCATCATCACCATGCCATGTAGGTGTCCAATTTTCTGCAACCTTCTTATTTTTTTCGAGTACCAACTGTATTCTAGGGCAAATATCACCATTATACTTGCTTAATGCATCCTTCTGAGTAGTGATTCTCTTAGTCAAATAATGTTTAATCCCTTCTAACATAGTGATGATTGGTTTATCTCTATATTCTAAAATTGCCCTATTAAATGCTTCACACATGTTATTTACCTGTAGGTCACATTTAGAATAAGTCTTGAAGTGTGACTTGCTCCAGTGTTGTGCAGGGATATCATTCATTTCCTTCCAAGAAGCTTTATTTAAACTTTTCATCCTTAGCATTGCCCTCTCCCACGCTGCAACTGTTGTAGCCCTTGCAGCACTCCACATAATCTCTTTCAATTCCAACCCAAGATATTTCTTTTTCCAATTCCCATATAAATGCTTCACACAAAGGCGTTGCTCCACATGAACACTCACACTTTGCACTGCTGGTACTAGGCCCTGGAATTATATATAGTGAGATTTTTACAAATTGAGTAAAACTTATACAATAATAGCAAGAGTTTTTTACATTAACATGTTACATTTTGTTGGTATGAAATGAAGGCATAAGCCCTATGGTTTAGGCTTTCCAGGTCTTCCATTAAAATGTTGATTGTAACACCCCAAAATTCTAGACTAATTATTTATTTAATTATTTTAGCGTGAATCTGTGAGTCATTATGAAGTATTGAAAATGTGATGATATGTTGAGTCCTTATTATGGTTTGTGATGTTTGAGATTATGATGACTTATGTGATGTCTTGGTGATTCATCTGATGTCGTGGTGGTTTGCGTGATGCTTATGTGTATCGATGAATTTTGGCGTATTTTAGAATAATTAGAATAATAAGTGGAATTATTTTAATTAGTAAAATAAAATAATATCAGTGTTAGAGATATTAAGGGTAAGAGTGGTCATTTGTGAAGAGTAAGTGAGGGCAATATGGAAAGATCATATCAGGGGTCCTAGGGGTAAAAAGAGAAAAGAGGAAATAGGGAATCATTCTGTACGATCAAAGTTTTGAGAAGAGGCAGAGGGAGAGAGCTAGGGCACGATGAACATGGAGGAATACATAGAGAGAATAAGTTTTATTTTGATGGATCGTGAAAACAAGAGGAAGAGGCAAGAGAAGAAGGAAAACTAAGGGAAGAGAGTGCAGGAAGCCATGGCAAGAGCTTGAGGAATCCAACCGTGAATTAAGGTAAGGGGTGACTATTATTTATTAAATATTATTATAGTTTTGATGATGGTAGAATAGATTAAGAGTTGAACCTCTATTTAGGATGTTAAGGTTTATGAGATTCTGACACTGACATGCCCAATTTGATGAATATGATGCAATTGGTTTGTTATAATTGATGGATGATAGTTATATTGCATTATTGTTGTGTTAGAATCATGAAAGCTGATGAAAATTGGTCACTATAATGTGTGGGTTCGTATTTGGTGTTGATAGTGAAAGTAGGAATGAAGAAAAGTCATAAAATTGGAGTTTTTTTGCTACAACAGCGTCAAGAACTGGTTCCCAGGTGGGAGGAACCGGGTTCCCATAGTAAAAACCGAAATGGGGTGATTTTGTTCAGCAGGAACCGGTTCCCAAATGGGGAGGAACCGGGTTCCACAAATTTTTCTTAAATTTCACTTAACTTTAAAAGCTCCTAATTTTCAAACCGTAAGTCCGTTTTAGACGCCGTTTTGGACGTTGTTCCTTAAATTGAATGTTCTACCTTATGAAATAAAGAAAACAACAATAACTTGATTTTATTTTGAAAAGTATCGTTTTCTCCAAATGTGGTTTATTCTTGTATTGTATAATTGATGAGGTGCAATGATTTGTTGTTTGCATAATTGAATATATGCAAAGATGTGTGTTGTGATAATACGATTGCTTCTACTTGTTATGCAAATGGATATTGTTCGTGGTAAATATGGTTATCATGTGTTTTGATGAATGTTTTATCTATTATGATGTCGTGGTTGTAACTGGTGATTGATATACATATATTGTTGATGTAAAATATGTGTTTGTTATGGTTGAGAAATAGCATAACTGTGTGTGGCTATTGATTGTTGTGTTGGTTGATGATTATGACATCTGGTTGATTAATGTTGATGATGAGCATGTTATGGTTGATACATGCATTTAATAATCATCATGTGGCTGATTCTTGAAGATGGTGGATCAGTGGTAGCTAATTCCCATTGTGTGGAATTAGTGAGTGGGTGTCGCCGTATCCTTGAAGATGGTGGATCGGTGAGATGGGTTATCCCATGATTGGTACCACATGCATATAGTTGCATTGCATTAGGTGTATGAACCATTATAACATGAATGGAAGTGTTCCAATGTTATAATATTGTGTGTTGATTAATGATTGTGATTGGTGGATGTGTGTATAAATTGTGACATGTCAGGATGAAATCCAGTGTTATAATTGTGTTGTGCTATTGGTGCATACTTTTGACTTGTGCTTGTGATTAGTATGAATTGGTAAATCTGAATATGCTAAGTAGGGTGGATAATTGCTTATGAATTCTAT
The DNA here is from genome assembly GCF_029867415.1 of Vicia villosa. Lineage (NCBI taxonomy): Eukaryota > Viridiplantae > Streptophyta > Magnoliopsida > Fabales > Fabaceae > Vicia > Vicia villosa. The sequence goes on along the minus strand of NC_081183.1, from coordinate 19,517,535 downwards.
ATCTGACGATTTATAATGCTATTTAATTTATGATGTAGTCTCACCCTTACTTTGATTATTTCAGATTGAAGTAGCGGCTTAATCGATCGGTGAGGATGGCTTGTAAAGTCAAGTCTTTAGTTTTAATAAATAGGTGTCGGTATCATGCTCTGAGACTTGTAACACCGGGGAACGCTTGATTGAGAGTTGTTTATGCTCTATTATTTCAGTTTGATTGTTTGGATAATTATTTCTTTTGAAACTAAGGCATGTGACCTTATGAATAGTATTTCATGTGGTTTTATGAATTATCCAAAGTTTGTTTAATTTCCGTTGTGATAAACATGAATTTTATTCCAATCAAATGTTGTTTCTCGGTAGAGAATGACCATGAATGTAGAATTTTATTTAAATGAATTATGAAGCCCTTTTATTCATGTTTAAAACTCTGATTTTGTACTATGTTTTTTGGGGTATTTAGAAGGGTGTTACATTGATGAACCACTCCCAATAGTCTTTTGTCTCGGCCTCCACAACAGCATAAGCAATAGGATATATCTTGTTATTTCCATCTCTCCCCACAACTGCCATTAATTATCCACCGTAGTCTCCTTTCAAAAAACAAGCATCTAAACCTATAAGTGGCTCTATATGCCTTATCGTGGGACAACTTTACTCCCCATCTATCAACAGCTTCAACAATCAATCCCGCAGGTTTCATGTCAGGGCTATGCCTTAGAATGTGTGCAAATTTCTTGGCGAGCCATGTTGTCTTTTCCTGCCTATTATGTGCAGTTCGATAGCATATATGTTCATCAATCAGACTTACAACTTGCCAAAATTGGTTCCCTACCCTTTTGGTAATTCTCATGTAGAACTTGTAGCCATCCATACATTTTACTACCATTCTCTTTCCATCATTTTTCTTCAGAGCAACATTTTTATTCATCTTCATTGCATACTCCTTCAAAGCATCCCTGACCATATCTTTGTTGTTAAACATCATACCTAGTTGAAACTTGAATACCTCTCCACTTTTATAGGAAGGAAACTTTTGATGTTCCTCATCATCTTCACTTGCAGGAGGTGTAAGCAACATATCAGAGTCATCATCAGCATCAGAATCGTTCACCTTATCAAATAAGATCTCGGAAGGTAGAACTGTGGTCCAATCAAAGTCAACAATATCATCACTATGTTCATACTCAGTGTCACTGAAACTATCAAACTCACCTTCACTTCCAACATAACCAGTAACATCATCGACAACTACTTGCAATTCACCCCTAAGTTGCACTTCATCCTCATTGATTTCAACTTCTATTTCCTCATCATCCGAATTTGGAGCAAACTCATCAATAAATTGTACTTCCTCTTCATAATCATTTACTAATTCAGCCTCGTCTACCATTGCAGGATTTTGAGAAGGTCTGGAAAATATATTATGCAAACCCAATCATAAGAAAACACTCAAGCTATTAAACTACTACAATTTCAGCAAACCATAAACCCGGAAAAAATTGCAATTTACATACCTCATCTTCCAAAACCCGTGAAAACCTTTGCTTCTGATAATGATTAAACGCAGAGAGAATGAAGGTGAAGAGTGTCGTAAACAATATTGAGGAACATAGAAGGTGAAAATTTGATGAAAACGGCTACGACACAAAGGTGTAAACGCGACGAAAGTTGCAGAGCACACATCTACACACAACCAACACAAAGTAGGGTTCGTAAAAATAATTTACAAGTTTTAATTTATTTTAAAATACTTTTTTTAATAGTTAACTAATTTAAAAATTGATATGTTTGTTTTTTAAGATTTTTATTTTCAATAAGTGAGGTGGCAGGATTTTTTATGTGACACATCAGCTTTTACAATTGCCAAATAGACCAAAATGAGGAGGGACAAAAAAAAACCAGTCAAAGCTTAATAGGGGGACCAAAAAGCTGAGAAATAAAATAGGGGGACTAAAAGTTCAAAAAAAGTAAAATAGGGGGACTAAAACTGCATTTAAGCCTTTATAAAATTGTAATATCATCTATCATGGATATAATTATACAACATTTTCATTTTAAATAAAATATAAGCATTTTTAATTCGTATGATTGTAACTCACTTATTATGGTATAATTATACAACTTTTATTTAATAAAATATTTAAATTATTTAAGTTATAATAAATATTATATTGATAATAATTATAATTTATTAATATATTAGTATTAATATAATTTTATTTGTTCAATGTACTTAGAATTTATGATTATGTAAATTATTGTTCCCGTACCTAATCAAGATTAGAGTTTTTGTGATATAATAATTGTACATTATTATACTTCATATTTAAAATTGTTGAAACTATAATTTGATAAATAAGAAATTATTTAAAAGACATGTAACAATTTATACAATTAAAATTTATATTTAATTTTTTAATAAATTTCAATTTTCTGTATTATGTAAGTAATGGACATATTCTATCGATGTGGAATTACTTGACATGATCAGTGTGTGATAGAGAAAATAGTTAAATATTTGTTTAAATATTTTAAAACTCTTAGATTTATAATTCAACAATTTTTCTCTATCAAGTGGAAGAATTTAGCATATCTGTTATATAGAAATGAGAATCATATATTATTTTTTAATATAATATTGTTTTATTTAAAATCATATTAAGGATATCATAGTCTTATGTTACTAATAAAAATATAAGACTACTTGTGTTATATCCTTAATATTAATTAAATTAAGTTAAAGTCTTATATTTTTCGCTCGTATTAAATAATATATTTATCAAATGTGTGGAGTTATATTTGTAGCATTTGAAGTTTTAAGTGAGTTATTAAGATGTTGTATATAATCCTATATTCTATTTAAAATTATAGGAATTAGATCTCATTCAAATGATGGTAAACCTTTTATATGACCATCATACTCTTTCATGTAAAATTATATCAATAATGATATATTTTGTTTAAGTGCAAAATATGTGGTTGAGTTTGTAAAACTTTAATGTTGATATATTATCCAACTATTTCTCTGTATAATTTTGCACAAAAAATATAATTAGTATCACATTGTTTAATCAGAGTATTTGATATTAGTGGACTCTGATGAATTATTATATTATTGGATCAGTGAAAATGCATGTGTACTGTTAAGTGTCAAGTGTAGTTAGTTTTTCATGTAGAATTGTGACACTTTTTAGCCTTTTTTTATGCTTTTTAGTAAAATAGCTCATGTAAATAAGTGATTTTGGAAAATATGAATATTTGGTTTTTTTAATGTGTTTTTTAGTGTTTCAGTGTTTGGTGATTGCAAAAGTGCAGAAAAGTCGGAAAAAAGTTGAAGAATCGAGGTTTTGGATGGCATTGAAGGTGCCAATGTTTGTGAAAGCTCGCCCGGCGCGTGGCTTGAAGGCGAAGAGCCGCCCGACGAGCTGGAGGCGAAAGGGGTGAAATTTTGGCCATGTTTCTGCCTTGGACCGCCTGGCGGAGCATTTGGCTCGCCGGGCGAATGAATATATTTTGGACTCTTCTTTTGCGCTATTTTAGGTCACGTGGCAGAGTTAGTGGGTTCCGTCCGACGAGGTTGTACAGCCGCCCAGCGAATCTGGACAGATAGGCCATTCTATTTTAGTACATTTTAGATATTTGGATGATTATTCCATTTTTTTTCTCCCTTGACCTAGAAATCCAGCTTTTGTGTGTAAAAACCTTAAATCTTCCATTGTTAACCAAAATCATAGCTTTTAACCATCAATATTTGAGACTTCAAGTTTGATGTTCATAAAGCTTGATTTTTTATTTGTTGCTCAAGTCACCATGGAAATGGGTGGCTAAATCCTTCTTGGTGTCAAGATTAGAGGTAGATAATATATCTTGTAGTATGTATTTCTTTTGATCCTTTGTATGTGAACAAGTGATGAGTAATATATGGTGAAAAACCTTGTGTTTATATTTATATGTGATTTTTTTTCTTATTGAGAAATAGTTTTCAAGTCTTGAACTAGGTTTTTCATCTATCAACAAATAAAGTATAATAATAGCTTTGTGAGTTGATATTCACCAATATTAAGCTTTGAATGTTGTCATTTTGATAGATATGTTGAGAGATCATTTAAGGATCAAAATGGCAAATCTCACAATATGGTTTAGACATGAAACATATTGAGAGATATGTGATTATATTTGTCATTTATGAGTTCACATGCTTTATCAAGAAAATACATATAAAGTAAATTATTAAACCATAATCTTGACATTCTTTTACCATCTTTTAAACCCACATATCTAGTTTATCAATTCTTGTATGAGATCGAATAGTTCCGGTATCAAAAATCGAAACCAAACCTAAAGTAACATTAACTCAAGACAGTATAAACTATAAAACGGCGGTGATATCACACCAATCCATGTGGAAACGATAAACTAAAGTACTCCAATATACTTTCAATATGTACAAAATAATATAATCTAAAAATTTTAGATTATTATTTTCATATTGTCATCTATTCTCATGTGCACTATAAAATATGACATATTCTAAGAAGACTTTAAAATATTCAATAATTCTAAGAAGTCTTATTCTATTATATCGAGATATATATTATTATCTTAATATTGAGAATAGTTATAATTTGATGTTTGGGTTGTTGTTGTTGGAAAATGCATAATAATTCTTTATCATGCAATAATGTTGTGTTATTCAATCACCAACATTCCACACTCTTGCAGTCATAAATAAGAAAGTACAAGTATAATATCAATACTCCTATCGAGTATGATATTGAGTTATGAAGGTACTTATGATTAAATGTAATTACTTTTATAATAACGTACGCCTATATGTAATTACTATTCTTAGATCTATGTGGAAATTTTACGACCTATAATTTAACAACTCATTAGTATAATGATAATGCAAAGACCTATACACATGAGTAAGTCTTAAGATATTTTAGGTTAGTGAGAATTTATCAATATCAATTTCACATGTTTGAGCCATTCTTTATAACATATTTCTTTTAACTTAAATATGCTAATTCATCTTTCTTTATAAAAATGTGAGTCTTTAACACGTATGATTGATTAGTGTTTTGGAACATTGAAGGTTACTTATCTTTTGATTGATTAGTGCTTTGATCATTATTCATATTCTAATATTAAAATTAATATTTTTAATAATTAATTATTGTCATCCAAGTGGGAGATTGTTAGATTGATTATTTAATTAATTAAATATGGGTGACATAATCAATGATTAATTAATTACATTATGATCAATTATTATTATTAAACACTAATTTTATTGATGAATTATTTGATTGAGTTTTGTGCCTAAATGGACCGTGATGAGTTGAACCATTCAATTAAGCTCAATGAGAGGTATATGCCCTCAATTGTTTAGTTATTTAAGTGCTGTCCCATTAGACAATTAATATATAATTAAAATCTTAAACGATAATGCGGGTAGTAATCATCTTATACTCACTTGTCTTAATTGAAAGTTTCTTCAATTCGACAAGGTAAAGCATTCCTTATTCTATAATATTAAAATAATATGTTATAATTTGTATGTATCTAAATCTATTAAATTCATCCAAGCATGCACACACTCAAAGTACTTTCTAATTCTCATCTTTTTCAAAAATTTCTTTTAAGAATATCAAGATGGGCTAAGGCTTTTTAAAACTAAAGTCTAACTGATTACGGGGATGAGTTAATCAATCTATCGTATAAGAAAAGTAATTCTACTTTTTCCACAATAAGCCACGTGGCTGCCTTAAAACTCTCCTTATTGATTTCCCAGATTTTCTTTCACATTCCACCTCTTTTACATTTTCTATGACCATTACCAACATCAAGGCTGTCAGTTTCACATAACCCTTTCTATTCCACATTCCATCTGCCAAAACAGTTTTAACATCCATTACTTTAAAATCGTTCCATCTTTTATTCCATAATCCATTTGCTAAAACAGTTATAACATCCATTACTCTAAAATCGTTTCATCTTTTAAGAGTCAGTTATTTATATCGATTTATACCTTTGAATACTTTAAGTTACTTCTCATGTTCATCAACCTGTCGTCTGAAACATGGAGGTTTTCTTCTTCGCACTCCCACCGCTTCTATATGGTTAGTGATAACACGAAAACGTATCACATATTTGGCTTGATTTACATACATTATTTCCCTATTTTATCTTAATTATGTTGCTTTATATTGGTATTATGTTGGTATTTTCATTGTTTTAGGTTTTATGTTCGTTTTGAGGACTATTTGTGAAAAGGAAAGAAATGGAGCTAAAATCACTACTATTTGTGCCTAAAAGATGAAAAATAGTGCTGAAATGAAAAGGGGGTGCAAATAAGGCTCAACCATGCTAAAGGAGACCCAGAGGCCCAAAGACACAAAGTCAGCCCACGAAGTAATAAATTGTGCGTGGCCCAAATCACACAAGCAAGTGGAGACGCACGTCTCCAACGATCCATGCCACGTCACCAATGAGGAGACGCACGTCTCCAAGCCCTCCTACATTTCCTCCACTTGAGACGCACGTCTCAAGTCGTGTGCTGGGTCACCCTGAAGAAGTGGAGACGCACGTCTCCAAGGAGTTCCCTATTTCCACGCATTCCAACGGCAGAAGCTCCCCTATAAATAGAAGCAGTCACATCAGTTCTGGGTGTGCAATTTCCGGCCAACGAAGTGCTGCCGGAATTGTACCGTGCTTATTATTTTCTTCCTTGTTTTAATTTCCGTCCGTTTAAATTCTGAAGAACGATCCAGCCAACTTGTGGTGGAAGTTCAGTACTCGAAGATTCAATTGCAATTTACATTATTCAGGTTTATTATTTACCGCCTTCATTTATATTTATTTGCATGATATATTATATGCCAATTAATATGCCTATCATTATGAACCAAATTTATTTATGCATGTTTAACCATATTAATATGTCTGGCTAATTTATTTAGATGTCAGTATGTAAAATAATTTAACCGTAGGGATCCGAAATAAATTGGCTTAATTATGGTTGATTAAATATCACTTGTTTTTGGTTTGTATGTCTAATTTAATTAGTAAGTCTTAAAACCAATAGAGTGAAAGTTTGAGGGGTTAAGACGGTCAAAGGTTAAAATCAATAGAGCGAAAGTTTGAGATCTTTAACTGGATAGTAGACATAGGACATTAGTTTTAAGGATGGCGAAAGCGTATTAAAACTAATTAGAACTTATTTATTTTCAAAAAGTGTTTTTACACCCGAGCGGGATGGCGAAAGCGTACGTTAGGGATATTAGCATGTTCCGAGTCAACAGAGCGAAAGTTTGAGATTAGGAGATTTAAGTAGATAACGACTTCATAAAACAAGCATTTTATTAACTATGTTGTTTTCAAAAAGCGTTTCTAAATCTGGTGGGATGGCGAAAGCGTACATTAAGAGTTAGGATCGTAGTCTAAATCAACAGAGCGACAGTTTGAGAGGAGGATTTTTAATCAATAGAGTTAGTAAAGATCTTTGATTTAATTAGAATCTGGCCAATGGAACTTCGGATCACCTAAGTTAGATGAAATACATACTGATATCCGTTTGTTATTATATTTTACCTAGATTTAAGATTTTAGTTTCCCCATTTATAAAAAACCCCAAATATCATTAGCCTTAGCTTTACATAGTAACTTTAGATAACGGTAGGTCGATTTATAGTCCCTGTGGATTCGATATCTTTTAAAACTACACGACACGACTGTGCACTTGCAGTTATCCCGACTAATAGACACGCAAAGTCGCGATCAAGTTTTTGGCGCCGTTGCCGGGGACTATTCAAGTCGATATTCGTAACTCATTGTTACACCGTAGAGACTAAGGCATTTTTTTTTTTTAATTAGTTACAATGTATCACCCAAATTTTTTCTACAACTCCCAACAACAATATTTCGAGGGATACCAAGAATCCCATAAATCCGACCTCGAAATACTGTTGGAAAATTTCAATGCGTCACCAATTCATTCTCACCCAAATTACCTCTGCAACTCCCAATCTCAACATTTCGAGGAACCACAAGAAACCTACAATCCAAACCTCGAAACATTAATTGGGGATTACAACTCGACACTAGCTTATCCTCAACCGAATTCCCTCTACAATCACCAATCCCAACATTTTGAGGAGACACAAGAATTTTATAATCCCAACCAAACCTATCCTCAACCGAATTTCCTCTACGATCACCACAATCAATATTTCAAGGAGTCGCCAGAATCCCATAAATCCGACCTCGAAATAATAATGGAAAATTTTAATGAAACATCTATGATGACAAGGAACTTTGTGGAAACACAAAATGCGACGCTAACCTACTTCGAGGAACCACAAGAATCCTACAACTCTAACCTTGAAGCAGAGGATTTCAATGCAACACAAACTTATCATCAACCGAATTTCCTCTACGATCACCATGCCCAACATTTTGAGGAGTCGCAAGATTATCATAAATCTAACCTCGAAATCTTAATGGAGGATTTCATTGAAGCACAAAGTCTCTCTAGGCTAGAATCTGTGATGACGAAGCACCTTGAGGAAACACAAAACGCAACGCTAACTCCCTTTGAAGAACCTCAAGAATCCCATAATTTTAACTTCGAAACATCAATGGAGGATCCCGACGAGACGCTAACTCACTCTAGATTAGAAGCCATGATGGAGCACTTTGTAGAGACACAAACCGTCCAAAACCAAGAGTTCATCAAACAAAGTCTTCAAAACAATGAAACCCTTAGGCAACTGACCACTATGGTTGAGTCCCTCGCGACTCACAACATGGCATTAGAAACTCAAATCTCCCAACTTGAACAAAAGTCGCTAGGACACTTACTTGAGGAGTATATGGAAACAACCATTAGTGAAGAACAAATTGAAATTCCTGAGGAGAGTGATAATGAGATTGAGGAGAGTGATTATGAGATTGAAGAGAGTGATAATGTGGTTGAAGAGATTTCTAGTGAGAAAAGAGTGGAGATTGAGAAAAATCCACCAACACAAACTGAAAGGGAGGTTGTAGAAGAGGTAGAGAGGGAAGCACCTATTATTATTCCTTTTCCCTATACCCCACCGATTTCTTTCCCGCAAAGTTTTATGGAAGCTAAGGTAGACTCCAAATCCATAATGTATGTGAAGGTATCAGAAAATATCAACACTAATGCACCCTTATTTGAAGTCTTGCATAAAAAGAGAAATTTAGACGACCATGAAACTAAGGATATCATTAGTGATAAGAGGGTAAGGTTAACCTTTGAGGTGGTGGATAATATCACTAAGCCCGAACTTGAAAAGCTGATACTTAGGATCGATCCAGAACCGCCACCACGATTTCAAAAGAATGAACCACCCCACAGAAGAAAGAAAAGAAAAGGTGAGGGATATGTGAGATGGCTTGATAAGTGGCCATGGAAAATGAGGTTCCCTAAAAGTTCAACCGAGGAGTCATTCTCGAGAGAACCACCTTGAGTGCTTGCACTCTTAAGCCGTCGAGCTATCGACGTTAAACAAAGCGCTGCGTGGGAGGCAACCCACGAGCTTTCTATTTAATGTTTTCCTTTTATTGTTTGAATTTGCAGAAAATAAAAGTATGGATCGCTTGTCACGTCTCAACCATATCTAGGCGAAAAATCTATAGACGATCATCTCAAAGATGAGAGGGTCTCCACGCACATTCCTACGAGTGTTGCTGCTGGTGGTGACACAATTGATGAGCATGATAGGAGAAGGTATTTCCTCCGGACGCGGAGCGGATTTGGTCGAGATAACCCGCTAGTAGCATCCATACAGGTTTTGTCTTTTCTTCTCCACCTTGGATCGAAACATTGAGGACAATGTTTGGTTTAAGTGTGGGGGAGAAGCTTTACCGCTTTCATTTGTTGTTTTATTGTTTTCTAGTTATGTTGTCAAGTCTTTATATATGCTTTCATTTGTTGTTTTCGAATTTCCCCTAAATTTGAAAATTTTAACCTCCAAAAAAAAAAATTTGAATTTTGACGCATGGCATACACACTCTGAGAGTATAGAGGTTGTCACACTTTAGGCATTGTTAGAAAGACTTGGAGATGTTTCAACAACATCGATACCGTCCTGACACCCTAAACCCCCTCATTATGTGATATCAATTTGGATGCCCATTATGTCGAGACCTTAGGCTCAAGTTTTCAAAGTAGCTCTTAAGTAGTTTATATTAGCAGTCGGCACCATCTTAAGCACAAACTACGTAGGGAGTCGATGAATATAAGTGAATGATCCTGTTTTTAATAAATGTTTTAATTGAAAAATAACCTTCTAAGTTAGGTGACCCTCACCCGGTCATTTAGCCCAATGGTTGTTACGCCTATAAGGATTTAATAATTAGCACCCACTGTTGGTTGGCCTAGAGGTCACTGGTACTGGGCTTGGTAGGGTGGACTACGGTCTGATCCCCCGCAACCGCAGTTGGGAAATATGGGGCTTTGCCATTTAAAAAACCAGAACCCCGTGCTAAAGAAAAGAAAAGGATCATAGTCGCTAACCGATTTCCCTACTATGTGCGTGTACGGATAACGGGCTTAATGTGATTGCGCTTGAATGAAAAGAGCGAAAGGAAAAACGAGAGATATAGGTTGAGTTATAATGGCATAATTTGAATTGGTTTGTATAAGGAGGGAGTTTTTGAATATTGTGTCGTTACGGTATCCTTGGTGTTGATATCTATTTCCTATCGATGTAACATTTGCCTAACATAAATATGATTAGGAGTCGTGTCATGCCCTTTGTTTCGAATCTTGCTTAATCATTTTCTTTTACCGTGTGGTTGATTGCTTGAGGACAAGCAATGGTTTAAGTGTGGGGGTATTTGATAACACGAAAACGTATCACATATTTGGCTTGATTTACATACATTATTTCCCTATTTTATCTTAATTATGTTGCTTTATATTGGTATTATGTTGGTATTTTCATTGTTTTAGGTTTTATGTTCGTTTTGAGGACTATTTGTGAAAAGGAAAGAAATGGAGCTAAAATCACTACTATTTGTGCCTAAAAGATGAAAAATAGTGCTGAAATGAAAAGGGGGTGCAAATAAGGCTCAACCATGCTAAAGGAGACCCAAAGGCCCAAAGACACAAAGTCAGCCCACGATGTAATAAATTGTGCGTGGCCCAAATCACACAAGCAAGTGGATACGCACGTCTCCAACGATCCATGCCACGTCACCAATGAGGAGACGCACGTCTCCAAGCCCTCCTACATTTCCTCCACTTGAGACGCACGTCTCAAGTCGTGTGCTGGGTCACCCTGAAGAAGTGGAGACGCACGTCTCCAAGGAGTTCCCTATTTCCACGCATTCCAACGGCAGAAGCTCCCCTATAAATAGAAGCAGTCACATCAGTTCTGGGTGTGCAATTTCCGGCCAACGAAGTGCTGCCGGAATTGTACCGTGCTTATTATTTTCTTCCTTGTTTTAATTTCCGTCCGTTTAAATTCTGAAGAACGATCCAGCCAACTTGTGGTGGAAGTTCAGTACTCGAAGATTCAATTGCAATTTACATTATTCAGGTTTATTATTTACCGCCTTCATTTATATTTATTTGCATGATATATTATATGCCAATTAATATGCCTATCATTATGAACCAAATTTATTTATGCATGTTTAACCATATTAATATGTCTGGCTAATTTATTTAGATGTCAGTATGTAAAATAATTTAACCGTAGGGATCCGAAATAAATTGGCTTAATTATGGTTGATTAAATATCACTTGTTTTTGGTTTGTATGTCTAATTTAATTAGTAAGTCTTAAAACCAATAGAGCGAAAGTTTGAGGGGTTAAGACGGTCAAAGGTTAAAATCAATAGAGCGAAAGTTTGAGATCTTTAACTGGATAGTAGACATAGGACATTAGTTTTAAGGATGGCGAAAGCGTATTAAAACTAATTAGAACTTATTTATTTTCAAAAAGTGTTTTTACACCCGAGCGGGATGGCGAAAGCGTACGTTAGGGATATTAGCATGTTCCGAGTCAACAGAGCGAAAGTTTGAGATTAGGAGATTTAAGTAGATAACGACTTCATAAAACAAGCATTTTATTAACTATGTTGTTTTCAAAAAGCGTTTCTAAATCTGGTGGGATGGCGAAAGCGTACATTAAGAGTTAGGATCGTAGTCTAAATCAACAGAGCGACAGTTTGAGAGGAGGATTTTTAATCAATAGAGTTAGTAAAGATCTTTGATTTAATTAGAATCTGGCCAATGGAACTTCGGATCACCTAAGTTAGATGAAATACATACTGATATCCGTTTGTTATTATATTTTACCTAGATTTAAGATTTTAGTTTCCCCATTTATAAAAAACCCCAAATATCATTAGCCTTAGCTTTACATAGTAACTTTAGATAACGGTAGGTCGATTTATAGTCCCTGTGGATTCGATATCTTTTAAAACTACACGACACGACTGTGCACTTGCAGTTATCCCGACTAATAGACACGCAAAGTCGCGATCAGTTAGGCCTTTGGAGAAAATCTAAGGTGGCGGACAGCAAGGAGCTATTGAAGGTGGCTGCATCATAAATGGGCGGTTGTGTCCAACAACAAAAACACTTTAAGATGATTTTCATAGACAAAGATGTAATTTACGACACAAATTGTGATTTTGTTTATTTGGTAGCATACAGTTTGATTTTTGTATATTTTGTAATTTTATATGCATTTAGCATTAGACCATATTTACATTTTGAAAGAATTTAATTAGCTTTTGGTCTAAATAAATTTTTAGTAACTGCCTGAAATAATATTGTTGGCCGATCTTAATCAACATACTGTCAGTCACACACAGCTGTTATATGCCTTTTGGGTTTTCTGATTAAATTTTACATCATCAATATATGTGTATTCTTTCCTAATTGCAGATTAATTTTGTTTCAAATTTTGATAAAAGTTTTATGATTAAATTTGACATCAATATTATTTGTATTCTTTTTTGTTCCAAATTTTGATAAGGGTTTTCTGATTAAATTTCATTACCGTTAATTTTGTTCCAAACTTTGATAAGTCACACAAAGAGTCCTCAGTCCTATCTGTTAGTTTTGTTCCAAATTTTGATAAGTTACGCATTTAATGCGATTGAGTAGAACAAAAATAAATCAAATTGAATCCATTATATCACAAAGAGATCATTAATAAATTATATATTTAATTAATTTAACCTAAATACATTATACTAAAATGGTACTTTAATTAAATAAAATAAAAATAAAAGTTCTAAACAAAATCCAAATCAGAAAGATGAAAAATGAAAACAAGAAAATAAGAAAAATAAACAAAGGAAAAAAGATATTGCTTATGTGTTATTATTCAAGTAATTTAAATTATAAAGAAGAGAGACATAAAATTTAATTTTTTGTTTCAATTGTTAAGAATTCTATTTATAAAATTATTATAATTACTAGATTAAAGTCTAAAATTGATAAATATTTATAAAATTGATTTTTCGAAACATTTAAAATAAATAAAGTAAATATATATTACAATAACTTACCTATACGGGAAAAAAATTACAATATCTTACATATACGACAAAAACATAATAATGATCAAAATAAGAGAAAAATAGAAGGTGATGTTTATTATTAACCTAAATATGAAAAAAATGTTACTTATTGAAGTCTATGCTATTGAAATAATAATTTAATAAATATGTGCTACTGATACCAAATTATTTTAAATTGACCAACAAAAATATTCACATCCATTTAAAACATTTATGTTTATTCACATTTTTCTTATAAATGTTAAATTTTGATATTTGCTTGAAGTCTTAATAGATAATCAGTAAAAATCTATTTATTAAAATTTTTTATAAAGTTTGTTTTATCCTAATATAAAAATCATATGAAATTAAGAAATGAAACAACTGATTAAAATATTAAATAATAACGGGAATAAATTTACTATTCACCTAAATATTTTTATTAATAATGTCAAAATAAAAATAATATTTATATAGGAGAAAACTATTTTGTTTGATTTAATTATTTTTACATACTACAAAAAAATAGATACCAATTCATTATCTCTTTTAAAAATAATAAATTCTTTTGCTTAGGTAATTTTATCTTTTATTTAATTTTAATTTTATTATATTTTAAAAAATTATTCATCACCATATCAAACCGACTATTTAATTTTTTTATTGAATAAATATTTGGTAAGTCATATTCATTTACTAATTTGTCCCAAATATTTATTTATTCAAAATTCAATTCATTAATTTAAATTTAAATATATTTTTAACACTTCGATCTTAAATAAAATTTAGAAAAAAAACTTTTTAAAATGCAACCTCATTGTTTTTACTAAAGGTGAGCATAATAATAATAATATATTTAATATAAAATAAATAAAAATATTCATAACAAAATTATATTGATTATGTTTTTACATTTGAATTTGTTTATATTGTACTGTGTATTTAAAAAAATTACAAATCCAAAATCATTCATTTATATTAATTTAGTATAAACTTATTATTTATAAATATGAGCACATGTAATATGTAAATACATAATATCAAATTTACAATCACCATCAATATAAATTAATTGACTCATTAGTCAGTAACATTTTAATTTATTGTTCATTATTCTTTTTGGATAATATTACTCATCATTTAAGTAGTCTTCAATTTCTAACGACTCTAACTTATTTATTTTTGTATACGATGAATATAATTTAATTGACTCTTTCGATTTGTAACTGTTTAATTCACAATTCAATTTTGTATACGATAAATATAATTTAATTGACTCTTATTGTACAGTGTAATCTTTTACTATGTGTTTATCTAGAAAAAAATAATATTGGATCCTCATAAAACTATGACTTTTTAATTTAAGTTTTAATCTAATAGAAATTTTTAAACTTATTTAAGTTTTCGAAATTTTAAGTTTTCTAATAGAAATTTTAAAATTAATTTAAGTTTTCTATAGAAATTTTAATCTAATAGTTGGAATTTCATGTATAATGTATACATAAATTAAAATATATTTTTCTTTTAAAAATAATAAACTTTTTTGGTAAAATAATTTTTTTTCTTATTTAAATGTTTATCACATTTCAAAAACAAAATCGTGCGTACCACTCAAGAATTCGTGCGAACAAACGGGGACTGATATAGTACGCGATATAATATTGATATCAAACTATTAATTTAAATATTGAATAATAACGGAAACACATTTACTATAGATTTAAATACATTTTATAAATAATTCCAAAACAAAAATATTTATATAAATGAATAATTATATTGTTAATTCAAATAGTTTTTATATACGAAAGAAATTATAGAAACCAATTTATTATCTCTTTTAAAAATAATAAATTATTTTGGTTACACAATTTTGTCTTTTTTCATTTCTTTATTATATCTTTAAACACAAATAAGACACTAATATCCGTGTGAACGCACGGGTAACACATCAGTACCGTGTGAACGTACGGGTAATACAACAGTACCGTGTGAACGCACGAGTAACTATACCAAAATCTGTCATAACGCACAGGTTATTATATTTTTTTTACAACTAAAGAAAACCAAAGTAAAAATAATGTATTAATCCAAACACGAGAAAAATGTGTTGCTTTATACTAATTTATTTCATTTTTTATTATATCTTTGAAAACAAATGTGCATAACACAGCAATACATGTGTGAGTGCACGGGTAACACACCAGTACCGTGTGAATGCATAGGAAAATATACTAAACTATTGTTCCAATATTCCTAAGTCATTAAGTTATTGATAAAACTATTGAATATTAACGAGAACATTGTTACTAATTAAACGGTTGAATATTAACGGGAACTTGACGTTATTGATCAAACTATTGAATATTAACGAGAATATAAAACTACTAATCAAAATATTGAATATTAACTAACGGGAACATAAAATTACTCATCAAAATATTGAATATTAACAGAAATATTAAATTACTGATCAAAATATTGAATATTAACGAGAACATGAAGTTACTGGTCAAAATATTGAATATTAACGGGAGCATGAAGTTACTGATCAAAATATTTAATAATAACATATACATGAAATTACTAATCATAATATTGAATAATAACGGGAACGCGAAGTTATTGATCAAAATATTGAATAATAATAATAATACAACAACTTTACTTTAAATATTTTTGACAATAATTCTAAAACAAAAGTAATATTTATATAAAAAATATTTATATTATTGATTCAAACATTTTTATATATTGTCTATTTTAAAAAAAATTATTTTATTTTAGGAACAATTGCGCGTATCATACCGGTACCCGTGCGAACGCACGGGTATCCCACTAGTTATGAAGTCAAAATTCACTCTCGAATTGATTATGACACTTGTCTAATCGATTATAAGGAAAAAATCGTCTAATAATTGGTTAAAAAAGCTTAGTAAAAAATCATTATTCAAATACAACAAATCTTTCCTATTTTTTAATTCATAATCAATTAGAGTCGCTTCTAATTGATTATGAAGTGGATCTAGCAAAAAATTCTTTCCTTTCTTGGGCATTTTTTTATGTAAAGAAAACTTAAGCTTACTTCAAAACATACATGAAATTTGAATATTACTCTTTCTCTTCCTCTCACAATCTTAAAAATTTCATGTTCACTTAAAATTATTTTAGTTTTAAGAGAGTGAAATACTTAATAAGTCAAGAGAGAGTTGATCTCTTGTAAACTTTGATATCATTATAAAATTTTCAAGTTAAACTTGGAATAAAATCGTGGGGAGATGGTTGTGGATTGATCCTGTGATAAAACCTCAATTGTTTGTATAACTCTTATGATTTTTATTTTGCGGATTCGAGTATGCAATGTGGTTTAAGGTCAAAGTAGTAAAAATTTTAGTGTGTTATTTCTTTCTCATTGTCTCTTTATATTTTTGTTATTTATTTTTTGTGCTTAGTATTTGTTTCATCACATTTCTTAAAATTAATCAAGTTAAATAAAAAAATTTATTTAAAATTTTAAAAATGTCTTTTTTATCGTAATTCATCCCTCCTTATATTTAAAGTTACTTGATCAACAAATTCCACCAACTTAAAATCGCCCTATATTTTTTCTCACAGATATGTCAAACAAAGTAAATAGAGTGAAAAAGATACATTGAAGAACATTATTTGTTCAAGCACAAATTTTACAAGTAAGATAACACTAAACTCTCAAAATCACGAATGTGCGGGAAAAACATAAACAATCATAGAGAATGCAAAATTAAACAAGCAAAATGGTTGCAAATAAGTCGAGAAAAAAGAAAATGCGAAACTTTATAAATTTGAATTGTCCATTTAATCCAAAGGATTCCCTTGTTATACTTGAAAAATAAATAATGTAAGAATCAAATTTTATTTAATTGTTTTAAAATGGAACCTCAAAACCACATCTTATGACAAAAAAAAAAGCCTCAAACAAAGGTCTCGTACATTTGAACCTGCATCGCAACCTTGCTGTTTTTTTTTTCAATAAACAAATGATATAAGAAATCGCATTAAGGGTGCAACCCTTACAACACAAAGACTCTAATTAGAGTTGAAACATGACAACGGTAACTTGTACCAATCGTAAAGACTATTATGGGACAAAGGGTACCATAAAGCCAACCATCTCCAAGAAAATAAAATTACATTGGAAAACACCACATCGTAACTATAAGACTTATTCTAAAATATAATGACATTTCTCATGAGCCATAAACTCCAAATAGTTGCTATCCAAATAATATTTATCTTGTTCTTGTATTTAGCGTTCTTCAACTTCTCTTAGATGGAACCAAAATTCAAAACTCATCAAAAGAGAGATCTAAGTCTCCACCCAGCCAAAGGTAAATTCCATTCCAAATCGCTTTCGACACAAAACAATCGAGAAACAAATTATTCGAATTCTCTGAATGGACCAAACAAAATAAGCAATACTCATTCCTTTAATCAGTCATCTAATGAGTCATGTTTTTATTTTCTTAGACATTGTAATGTTATATTTTATTTTCAATTTTTTAGAACTAATTTTTTAATACAATTTTCAATGGCATTATTATTATTATCACATTTTAAAGGAATTTGAAAACATTTAAAGGTGAGATACACTTTCCTAAATAGGTTTTTCAAATACAAGAACTTTCATTGAAATCTAGACAACCTGTTTAAGGGGATTGAATCTATCATCACTAAAACCAATTTGATGGTTATCTAAAAGTTATATTTTAGACTAATAAAATTATTTTAAAATTTTCTATTATTATACAAAAAACAAACTGTAAGGGATATTTGTTATCTCTTTCAATAAATACGATACCCTTTTGCAGTACCAATACGTCCCCTTTTAAAAGGCACCTGAGCTAAAAATGTTCTTTTGCTATTCTTATGATTAAAGCCTTAAAGTAACCATACCTCAACATTTGCACTTGTATTTCAATTGATTCCTCTCTAGCTCCTTGAATACTACCAAAAAATCACAACTACTTTTTCAATTAAATAATAATGCATGAAGGGTTTTTGGCTTCTAATTCTTTTGTCCTTTTCTCCATCTTTATCAAATTTGAAGAGGAAAAATTGTAAACTTTTTTGTTAAATTATTATATGCTTTGCGTGCAACTCCGAGTTTTTCCATTGCCACCTATTAGAATTTGAACATGATTAAGAGAATCAATCATCAATGCATCATGAATATTATTACCCTTTCAACTTAATTCATCTTTATCAATTTTAAGTGAGATGTTTCATTTTATATAACTCTTTCAATATTTTATCTCTATTAAATATAAATAATTTTTTTTTTTTATTATTATTATTATTATTATTATTATTATTATTATTATTATTATTATTATAATAATATGGTGTTTGTATTTTGAATTGAACTATAAAAAAAATATAAAAATAAAGTTTAGTTATTTAAAAGAACTTATGAAAGTAAGTAAGTTGAAAAATCTTTTGAAGAATGTTATATATTGTTTTTATAAGTTCTCTCAAACAAATGGTGTCACAAACATATGTTAATAAATAAATGCAAATAAGCATTTAGTTTGTCAATCTATTTTAACATGGTTGAATTGCTTATTTAGAAATGTTCAAATAAAATAGATTTTTATATAGACTTAAAGACCAATTTGATTTTTACAAAGGTCTGACTCAAACGTAAAAATAAACTTTTGATAGGTCACATGTCAGACTTATATTTTAAAATATTTAGTAGGCCAAACTCAAATTTGGGAAACCCTAATTCGGTTCAACTTATTTCCACCCTAGATTTCTATGAAGTGGTCCACTTAATTAGGTGGATAATTGTAATTTGTAACGTGATTAGAGAGAAAAAAGAATTAAGGTTGTCATTTTCATGATTAGGACTGTTACAATTGCTAGGTGATCTTCTCCATATCATTTAAATGTATATACAAAATCAAAATTCATGCATGTTAATTGTGATTAGGTCGGTCACATATATATGTATCTCAAGATTTTTTTTTTCACATATTTATTGGAGACAGGCCCCTACTTTGTTCAAATGTCAAGTTCTTTACATCTCCCCTTAGATGAGGGCTCCATATTCTTTGGCAATACATTACTTTTATATGAACTATCAATTTCATATCTTTGATAGTGGTGTCATTTTCATAGTTATCTTTCCATCTTTTTGCCATCATGTTCAATAAAGACTTTTTAACACAATTTTTAGCAATTCTTTATTAGTTAAAATTTACATGATCTTATCAAATTATGCTAGTATCATTAAATTTAGTAGGATCTATATGAATTTTAATTAATTAAAAAAATATTATTAACATTTTTTTGTTTTGATGAATATAAGTAATTAGATTAAGGATTAACAATTTTTTTTTCAAATATGTCGTATTAATATTCTAAAAATTTAAATGTTTTTATATTAAATATGTATTAGGGGTAAGAAAATATTTTTAATAAAATGACAGTTAATGTATATATTAAATGAATATAAATACTTCATAGATACACACGAATACGTATCTTAAAAAAAGTGAAGAGTATAAAAAAGTTTGACAAAATTGTGAGGCTTCAAAAGATGATTCACTTTAAGATGGTGTTATTATTGTCTCTAGATAAATAATTCTTTTAGAAAAATGACAATGATAGAAAAGACTAAATTAACTAGTATTAGACAATAATTCATTATAAATAATTCAATAGTACTTGTTTTGACTTCTAATGCTTTTGTTGATATTCTAAAATCTATTATGACTTAAAAGAAAACACTACAATTTGTGTTTTGATTATAAGAATTATTTTTGGAAACTGTAATCATTATTGTTATTCTATTGTCTATTGTTATCTCCACTCCGTTTTCTTTCCTTCTATTCCACCCTCACATTTTCTTCTGTGTTGTCTTGTCTTATTCCTTTTCTTCTTTTTATCTTCTTCTGTATTTTGATTTGGCCTCTAAAAGATAAGTGGGCATATATATATATATATATATATATATATATATATATATATATATATATATATATATATATATATATATATATATATATATATATATATATATATATATATATATATATATATATATACCAAATCCAACAAATAATCGAAATATAATCTCTAGACACTATATGTTTTGTTTTTTAAAAAAATTATAATATATTTTCTCAGTTGATAGACACAATTGATGGCTAAACTAATTAAGAGAGAGACTTTGAATCCTAGCAATTGTAGTTTATGTTTTATTTCTTTAAAATGACATCATTTTTTATTTTATTTTTTATTTAAATATTAAATCATCTATTCCTTTAGTTAACCTACCTACAGACGGGAAATATTACTCTGTTTTACCTATAAAAGCATTCGCTTATTAAATTTTTTCCTTACCGTAACTTATATGTTCTCGCTCCAAACTGTTAAACATCATTTTCTGAGATGGATTGCAAGACAAAATTTTTTTTTAGGTTTTCTTAATTATTTTGAAAATCTTTCAAGATTGTGTTATTGTTGTTGTTATTGGTGGTGGTGTTGTTGTTGTTATACTCATATATTGAAGAAACTAACACTACAAGATATACTCTCTCCAGCGGCATATTTTAGCGACGTGGAAATCACGTGAGTCATTATTTCCAGTTGCGACGTGAAATACACATTGCAACGTGTTTTTAAATTTTAAATAACTTTATAGCCATAAACTAATCAGAAGTCAGACATTGGGGTATGTGAAAAAAGTTGCGACGTGGGATACACGTCGCTACATTAAGTTTATAAATTAAAATATAAAAGCTATAACATTCACATGAGGGGAAGATTCAAATTTTAAAAAATTTAGTTGTGACGTTACAAACACGTCGCAACATTTAGAAGGAAAATACAACGTTCCACTGAAGTGACATGGTGCCAGCATTGCAGGGAGGGACATTAATTAATGTTACCGTTGTCATGTTGCGACATGAGTCTCACGTGGCAAATTGCGACGTGATTCTCACGTCACTACTTCGTGTATTTATTTACACGTTTTACTTCTCTCCACTACCATTCATCCCGATTTAGGTTCGTTATTCTTCTCCCAAACCAGAAACCCTCCTCTCCTCTCCCAAAATCCTCCATTGCAAAATACCAATTCAATCTTTCATACCTTTTAATCCCAAATATTTTTCACAAATTTCACATATTCTTATATCAAAGGTAAGTTACATCTGTATTTTTTTATAATTTCGTTCTATATTCATACTATATTATGTTTTTAATGTTTGATTTTTTTTGTATAGATTTTGAAGATTGAAGAAGGTGGTGTAGATTGAAGAAGGTGGAGTAGATTGAAGAAGAGGTAAGTTTTTTTTTCTAATGTACTATAGTTTTTAATAGATTTATTAGGTTATTTTTGTATAGATTTTAAAGAGATAAGTTTTTTTTGTATAGATTTTGAAGAGAGAAGAATGTTTATTTATAATGTGATTTATTAATTAGGTTATTTTATAAATTAATTATTATAAAACGAAATTATAAATTAAATATTTAATATTTATTTATAAAAAAATAAAAAATAATACATAATATAGTAAATAAAATAAAAACCAAAATTAAATATATTTTTTATTAATATTTTTAAAACTATTAGAAAAAAACTGATATATTAAAACTGTTATTAAAATTATTATATACTAATATTATTAAAACGAATTTTTTGTTAAATATTTTCCAATATATAAAATAAATAATTATAAATATTAATATAGTTTTAAAACTAATAGTTATATATATTATAAAGTTTTCATTTTTAAGAATATAATATAGATATATATTATAAAGTTTTCACTTTAAAAAATAGATTATTATAACTTAAACAAATATAATATTTTCAAAACTAATATAATAGTTATATATATTATAAATTTTTCATTTTTAATTTTTATTATATATATTATTTATTATAATGAGTAACATTATACTATATTAAAAAAAACAGAATATATATTATATTTATATATTTTAAACTGAATTTTTATATATATATATATATATATATTGAAAAGAAAATATGTATATTTTATATTTTTCTTTTCATTTTATATATATATATATATATATATATATATATATATATATATATATATATATATATATATATATATATATATATATATATATAATGAAAACAAAACAGTTTTTATTTTTATTTCTTATTTTGTTCATATATAATAGATTTAAAACTGAGTTGTTATATATGTAATAAAAATAGAATATGTATTTGTTTGTATATTTCCAAACATAATAATTTCTTATTTCTTATTTTTATTACTATATATGTAATAAAAACATAATAGTAGTATAATATTTCCAATATGTGTAGTTTAAAATGTGTGGTTAAAAAAATAATAACTTTATGGTTAACATATGTTCAATATAACATGTGTAGTTAAAAATATTAGTAGTATTATTATTAAATAATATTTTTAAGAATAGTAAATATTAACTAGTATACGTCTAAGAATAATATTAAGTTGATTAATATTTCTAACTCAAAATGATAATGATTGTATAAATGTGTAGTATGGAATATTATCGGTATTATCGTAGTTGGATGTTGTTAGCTGGAGATTTCGATCGTTGTATATGCTTTTCGAAGACTTAAGTTTCGAAGATAAAATGGCTTTGGATGGCTATTTCTGAGAATGTTATTTGTGATGAAGATTCCTAAAATCGAAGCTGAATCGAGATAGGTGGTCTTCGGAACTTAAATGGTTTTCCGAAATACAAGGTTGCTGAAACTTAAAGTATTTTGATGCATTCTCACGAAGAATACGTTGCCACGTATCGAATAAGATTCGGGCGGGAGGTTTTGAATTTCGAAATGTTCTGTTTAAACCGACGAGGACAGATGGCGCCCCAGGGATTCGAAACACATGCATGTGGGCAACATGGCATTTCGTTAGCGTAGGACCGTTAGGGTCGAGTTAGTATAAATAAGGGTCTTAGTATCAGGATCCAGGGTGTTCATTTTGTACAAATCACTCAAGTATCAAGCGTTGAGAGAAAGATTTGTCGCTGAGAAATGTACGTGTAACACCAACACCTTACATATGTTTGTATTTCCATTATATAATCGAAGTATTTTTACAGTCCTTTACTTTTTCGTTAAGTTTTTTCATTCCTGCAATTTACATTCCCTTTTTACATTCTTGTCGAAGTTTTACTTACGTTTATTGTCTAACCAATTTACTTTTCGTCGTACATTCATTTAGTTTATTTCGCAAACTTATTTATACATTCGCAACATAACCTTATAAACCAATAAAAAAACCAAGAGAAAATGAACCAAATCATCTTGAAAGACAACTTTTCGACACATGTCCTAGGATTAATCTAGTCGATCCTGCGAGTAACCAAAGTATATTTATAATTTGGAAGACTAGTGGTTGTTTACCGGAAATCACCGTAAACAAATTGGCACGCCCAGTGGGACAGTGTCAAAAAGTTGTCATTTAAAATTCTTGTTTTAACTTATAGGTTTAGATCATATTAGAATCTTGTATGAACCTTAGGAGCGGTAAATTAACCAACAGTGCACACCCAATTCCTAAACGTAAATACAACAAGAAAATGGCCAATTCAACCAGTGAGAGGGGAAACCAAGATCCCCCACAAGGGTCAGGAACGGTAGCCGCAAGTACAACAAATGCTTCGACCTCCATGCCAGAAGCGCAAGAGATACCCACATCTACAGGCTCCGTGGCCGTAAGTAGTTCCCAGACCATGCCCGAAACTACATCGATGTCAACAGGGAAAATACCAGTACTTAGTTCAACTACGGTACCACCTTTTACAAGCACAACAGAAATACCACATTTTTCGACAAATTTTGCAAGTCAGGTACCATCATATACCCCGAGAGCAACAACATTTGAAGGATGGAGGCCTTGGAACCCACACCCTTATGGGAGGTCGTCATCTTATATGTCAGGAATGCAAGGTGCTGGACCTACATACACCCAACCTGGTGTGGCAACATTTTCCCCAAATGCAGGTTCAGTCGGTCGAAGTGTACAAAATCCAGGTCCATCAGGCCAAATGCCTACATTAACCACAAACAACCAAGCAGCATTTAGGCAAGAGCTGGATGCAAGCAATCACGATATGGTGGGTGTCCTTGCTCGAGAGATGGGTTCGATTTTTTTCTCCCTTAATAACAAAAATTACCAGGACTAACCAGGATAATGTGGAGACATATCAACGAATATCCACACAAATGAGGCATATAGCAGATTTCTTTGGAGCCCCTCAAACGTCTACCAGACGAAGGAACAACCAGGCTACCATTCAGGAAGACGAACCAATCTTGACACCTGTCCAAGATCTAGTTCGACCATCTAGGCAAAGGCCTGGCGAGAGAAATCAGGTAATAGATTTAGAAAATCATAACCGAAGGACCAATACTATTCAACAGGAAGTTCCTGAAGAACAGCCTAGGGTAGTCATGGTTAATAGGGAGCAAAATGCAGATGAAGTAAAACACAGGGTTAGAAGAGACGATATGGCGACATAAAATAACTTAACAACCCTGATCGAAAGAATTATGGCTAATAACGGCCTTAATACTGTACTTCGACGTCCAAACTACACTTCCCATGTAGCAGACTATATTTTGTAAACTGAATTACCAAGAGGTACCAAAGTACCCAAATTTACAAAATTTTTAGGGAATACTAGTGAGTCGACTGTGGAACAGATAGCCCGATATTTGACGGAGGCTGGTGATCTAGAGAATAGTGAGAACTTAAGAATTAAATATTTCCCTAGTTCATTAACAAAAAATGCTTTTACATGGTTCACCACCTTACCTCCAAATTCCATAGATACTTGAGCGCAACTTGATAGGATGTTCCATGAACAATTTTACATGGGACAAACCAAGATCAGTTTGAAAGAACTGACTAGCATCAAGAGGAAATTCACAGAGCCTATAGATAACTACTTGAATAGGTTCCGTTTATTGAAATCAAGATGTTTCACAGTTGTTCCGGAACATGAATTAGTCGAAATGGCCGCAGGCGGTTTGGACTATTCAATTAAAAAGAAGTTAGATACTCAACATTTGAGAGATATGGCCCAGTTGGCAGATAGAGTTCGACAAGTCGAACGAATGAAAGCTGAAAAGGCCAGAGCAAATAAAAATTACAAGAAAGAGAGAGTGGCCTATATTGAGGCTGAAGATGACGAAGTTGAAACCTTTGATGATTCATATAGTTTCGATGAAGTCGAAATAGACTTGGCTGAATTAAAAGAAGCACCTCCATACTCTTGTAAATTGCTCACTCCTTCTAATGGGAAAAACCCTGTCAAAAATGACAAGAATGACAAATTCCTAAAGAAAACATACACTTTTGACGTCACCAAGTGTGACGAAATTTTTGATTTATTAGAAAAAGATGGCCAGATGATAGTACCTCCCAATTCTAAAGTTCCTCCGTTAGAACAACGCAAGAAACAGGGTTTTTGTAAATATCATGGGATTTTAGGCCATAAAACCTCACAATGTTTTCTTTTCAGGGATCTAATTCAAAATGCTATCAAGGATGGTCGTTTGAAGTTCGCTGAAAAAGGAAAGAACAACATGAAGGTCGATGCCGATCCCCTCAACGTCGCTGGCACCAACTATGTTGAACCAGTCGACATCAACATGGTGGATGTGTCTGAGGCTGACATCACGGAATGGGAGATGGTTTTGGCAGGAAAGCAGGCTACTGAAAGCCTAAACAACAAATATGATCTTCAATACTAACATTGAAGAATCATTCAAATCAAAGACCACTGAGGGTCTTTGTAACACCCCAAATCTACCCCTCAAATAATAAGAGAAATCAGAGCATAAAACATCGAAACAAGCAACAAATTTGACGCATCACATATTCGACTTAAACAAAACTACAATTCATGCTCAAAGTACATGGATACATAACACTTATATCAGAGGAAACTCATAATTCATCGAACATATAAATCCAAACAGCTTCATCATATTGCAGCGGAATTCAAATAACAACATAATATCTAGATCAACATATGTCTTTGCCAACATGGCACAATGTGTCCAAAAAGTCTCCACACGACACAACATCAAAGTTCAAGAAAAGATAATCAACATAAAACAAGACACAAGCAAGTATCGCAAACATTCCCCCCGAGTGCTACGTATCAGAGCATTGACACACCGACTCGAGCTATAAGGTACACGGCTACTCCACGTCGTTACCTGCACGTTACCAACGGAGGGTAACATTCAAACATAAGGGGTGAGATATCATTCATTATAAAGAAACATATGATAATATTCTAAGCAAGAGAAAATATCATACATTTGTCACCACTTCTCATCCCCATACTCAATACAATGATTTCACAACACATAATCAACTTAAGGAACGATAACAAGGCCATCAATTCAACTAGGACACTATATACAATTCGCAAGTAAAATCCCACACAATTGCAACAAACATCTCATCATCAAGTCACCACATCATAATCAAGTAAGACTCGAATGCAATTCACATGTGACTCGACTTATGCAAATGCATGTGGTACCATTTGGAGTAAAACTCCCACGTCTCAAGATTTGCCATTGGGCACACCGTCGCTAATTGCCATTAAGGCCACCCTCACTTTTTACCATTAAGGCCACCGTCTCTTTATGCAATGGATGTGACTCACTAAATGCAACATCCAACAAACACGACATTCACCAATATATCACAAATACCGACTAAACATCATTACTTTTATAGTAATTCACCACTTCCCAATCACGTCGCTACGTTGCATCATCATACAACAACACACCACTTCACCACACAAATCATAACATCAAACAAATACATTTAAAGAAGGATTTAAAAAGGTTTATAAGCATTCCTAAATCATATGCATTAGAAAGGTCTCAATTATGGCTTCACATAGGTTCAAACGGCACTTAAAAAGGAGTTACGGTTCAAAAGTTACATCATTTCAAAGTTTAGGAAAAATTCTGCAAAACAGGGTTCGCGGCACCAACAAGGTTCGCGGCGCGAACTGAGCGAATCCAAAAATCCCCAACTTTCTGCCAGCAGTTCGCGGCGTGCACAAGGGGTCGCGGTGCGAACTGAGCAGATCCAGTTTTCCCCAAGTTCCTGCCTAGAGGTTTGCGGCGCGAACAAGGGTTCGCGGCGTGAACTGGCGATTTCAGAAACCCCCAAAACACAGAAAACAGCATACGAAACCCATCCCAAAACCCCTAAACTCAACCCAATCAAGTTGGAAAACATCAAACATCATGAACAACCACAGATTACATGGTATTAACACAAATACAACACATATTATGGGTCTTACAACATCATAACATCTTCAATCATGCTTAGATTCACAATTTCATAGAAGTTATTCATAAACTCTAACAATCTCCATTCAATTTCTACACATTCATGGATAGCAACATATAATCAAAACCCCACCCAAAACATCATCATACATCCCTTTAGCATGAAAGAATCCCACCCTTACCTTAGGTTTTGGATTGAAGCCAACTCTATCTTCAACCTTGAGATTCTCCTCTTTCTCTTCACTCTACTCTTCTTTCACCAAAAACCCCAAAATGAACTTCTAATTTCTATTTCCTCTAAAACCCTAGTTTTAGTTAAACCCTTACTATCTTAAATTACTAATGGGCTCTAACTAACACCCCTCACTTACTAATACCAACTTAGGCCCAATTATCAATCACACTTACTATCTTATTTATATACTAATAATTCCCAAATAAAACAACATAAAATCAATTAAACATATAATTAACACATAGATCACAATTAATTCACATAAATAAGGAATTAAAGAAAAACGGTCGTTACAACTCTCCCCCACTTAGAATATTTTCGTCCTCGAAAATTACCTCAATCGAATAACTCAGGATACGACTCGCGCATTTTGCTCTCCAATTCCCACGTCATACTTTCACTGGTAGTTCCCGAGCAAACCACCTTCACCAAAGCAATCTCTTTTCCTCTAAGCGCCTTCGTTTCGCGATCCTCAATTCTTATCGGCATAGTCTCCATCGTGAGATTATCCCGCACTTGTACATCATCCATATGAATTACATGCGAAGGATCAGGAACATACTTCCGAAGTTGCGACACGTGAAACACATCATGCAAATTCGAAAGATTAGGCGGTAAAGCCACCCTATACGCCACATTACCAACCTTCTCTGAAATCTGATACGGTCCAATAAAACGAGGAGTGAGCTTCTTCGACTTCAAGGCTCTCCCTACTCCGGTAACTGGCATAACTCTCAAGAATACGTGGTCACGAGCTTGGAATTCTAAATCTTTCCTCCTCTTGTCATGGTAACTCTTCTGCCTACTTTGCGAAGTCTTCATCTTCTCACGGATCAACTTAACCTTCTCGGTAGTTTCTCGAACAATCTCAGGTCCAAGTACTACACTCTCACCCGTTTCATGCCAACACAACGGAGTCCTACACCTCCGACCATACAACGCTTCAAACGGTGCCATACCGATACTCGAATGGTAACTATTGTTGTATGTGAACTCTATCAATGGAAGATAAGTATCCCATGTACCTCCCTGCTCAAGAACACAAGATCTCAACAAATCCTCCAAAGATTGAATCGTTCTCTCCGTTTGACCATCGGTCTGAGGATGATACGCCGAACTCAACCTCAACTTAGAACCCAACGCCTCTTGCAAACTCTTCCAAAAATCTGAAGTGAACCTCGGATCTCTATCCGAAACAATACACAAAGGAACACCATGCAACTTCACAATCACACGGACATAGATTTCCGCCAACTTCGAAACCGGATAAGTGATGTTAATAGGTATGAAATGAGCCGACTTCGTAAGCCTATCAACGATCACCCAAATCGAATCATGTCCTCTCATGGTATTCGGCAAACTTGTCACAAAATCCATGGAAATACTATCCCATTTCCATTCAGGGACTTCTAACGGTTGCATTAATCCAGCAGGCTTCTGATGTTCAACCTTCGACTTCTGACAAGTCAAACATGCGTACACAAATTGAGCTATGTCACGCTTCATTCCAGGCCACCAAAACAAATTCTTCAAATCTTGGTACATCTTTGTAGCTCTGGGATAAATACTCAGATTACTCCTATGACCTTCCTCAAGAATAGATCTTTTCAAATCCACATCATCAAGTATACAAATCCGATCACGGAACCTCAACACACCGTGCGCATCTAACTTGAAATCACCATTCTCAGCTTGGTCGACTCCAATCATTGAATCAACCAATTTCATATCAAACTTCTGGGCCTCTCTGACACTATCCAGAAAATCATTGTTAATCTTCAACATACCCAATCGAACACTCGTAGGAGTCACTTCACATACCAAACTCATATCCCGAAATTGCTCAATTAATTCCAACTCCTTAACCATCATTGCCGACATATGCAAAGTCTTGCGACATAAGGCATCAGCAACAACATTAGCTTTTCCTGGATGATAATTCAAACTGAAATCATAATCCTTCAACAGTTCTAACCACCTTCGTTGTCTCATATTCAATTCCTTCTGATCAAACAGATACTTCAAACTCTTATGGTCGCTAAAGACTTCAAATCTAGAACCATAGAGATAATTCCTCCAAATCTTCAACACGAACACTACAGCAGCAAGTTCTAAATCATGCGTAGGATAGTTCTTCTCATGAACTCTCAACAGTCTTGATGCATAAGCAACAACCTTACCATTTTGCATGAGCACACCTCCTAAACCCATCTTAGAAGCATCACAATAAACCACAAACGATTCTTCCGGATTAGGCAATATCAAAATTGGTGCCGACGTCAACCTTTTCTTCAACTCGGTAAAACTATCTTCACAAGAAACATTCCACACGAAAGCCTTACCCTTACAAGTCAACTTAGTCAACGGAAGGGCTAACTTAGAGAAACCTTCAATGAACCTTCTATAATAGCCAGCTAGTCCCAAAAAGCTTCGAATCTTGGTAGCCGACTTAGGAGTATCCCATCTCAACACGGCATCAACTTTAGACGGATCCACGGCAATGCCATCACCAGAAATGACATGCCCCAGAAAACTAACTTCCTTCAGCCAGAACTCACACTTGGATAACTTAGCATACAACTTCTTCTCTTTCAAGACTTGCAATGTCAACTTCAAATGCTCAGCATGATCTGATTCTGATTTAGAGTAAATCAAAATGTCATCAATGAACGCCACCACAAAACGATCCAGATATTCATGAAAAATACGATTCATGTACTCCATAAATACTCCAGGTGCATTCGTAACGCCGAAGGGCATCACGGAATACTCATAATGTCCATAACGTGTTCTGAAAGCCGTCTTCTGCATGTCCTCATCTTTCACTTTAATCTGATGGTAACCCGACCTCAGATCGATCTTGCTAAACACACGAGCACCAACCAATTGATCCATCAAGTCATCAATTCTTGGAAGTGGATACTTGTTCTTGATTGTCACTTTATTCAACTGACGATAATCAATACAAAGTCTCATACTTCCATCTTTCTTCTTAACCAACAATACTGGAGCTCCCCACGGCGACACACTAGGTCTCACAAACCTCTTCTCAAGCAATTCTTCCAACTGCTTCTTCAATTCAGACAATTCAGATGCAGACATCCTATACGGTGCCATAGACACAGGTCTAGTACCAGGTACAAGATCAATAGAGAACTCAACTTCTCTCTCAGGCGGTACATCAGGAATTTCATCAGGGAAAACTTCAGGAAATTCACATACTACCTTCAACCTTTCTATTACAGCGTGATTCTCAACAGACATCGAAGCAACAAAGGCAAACACTTGAACATCCTCTTTTACTAACAAACAAAATTGTCTAGCGGACAATAACTCAACACCTTCCTCTTCAGGAGAAGAAAACCTCACAGACTTATCATAGCAGTTGATGTGAACCCGGTTATGCTCTAACCAGTTCATTCCTAAGATCACATCCAAACCTCTCAACGGCAAGCACACAAAATCAACAAGGAAGTCTCTGTCAAAAATCGACACTGGACACTTCAAACACACAAGAGAAGTGGTCACCGAACCCTTAGCCGGAGTATCGACAACCATCTCCCCGTTCATAGCAGACAACACAAGACCCAATCGATTAACACAATCAGCAGATATAAAGCAATGAGAAGCACCGATATCAATAATAGTAATTAAAGGAATGCTATTAATGAAACAAGTACCTCTGATGAGTGAATCCTCACTAGTGGTCTGAGTTCCCGACAAGGCAAACACCTTTCCACTAGATTGCTCCTTCTTTGGCTTCTGACACTTGCTTCCAATATGTCCTTCTTCACCACAGTTGAAACACACCATCTGCTTATGCTTGCAAGCAGGTGACGTATGTCCAATCTCTCCACAACGGTAACACCTCATGGCACCATCAGTACACACAGTGCTCTTATGGCCAACCTTGCCACACTTGAAGCACGTAACACTAGCAGGTGCATCTCCCCCACTAGTTCTCTTGCCATCAGTAGCTTTCTGATTACCCTTTCCACTCGAAGCTTCATAAGGCTTACCACGACCTTGATAACCCTTTCCCCTCTTCTCACTTATCACACGATAATGAGCATTGTTGTCCTCTTCATAGATCCGACAACAATCAACCAAATCAGCAAAGATGCGAATCTTCTGGTAACTAATCGCCTTTTTAATCTCTGGACGCAACCCATTCTCAAACTTAATGCACTTGGAAAACTCACCATTCGGCCCATCATAGTATTGGTAAAACTTAGCCAATTCACCAAACTTAGCAGCATACTCCACAACAGATTTGTTCCCTTGACTTAGCTCAAGGAATTCAATTTCCTTCTTGCCACGGACATCTTCAGGAAAGTACTTCCTTAAGAACTCCATGCGAAACACAATCCAAGAGATCTCTTCACCACTCGCTTCCAATCTCCTACGGGTCTCTAGCCACCAATCATCCGCCTCAACTGCTAGCATATGAGTTCCATACCGAACCTTCTGTTCAGGAGTGCAATCCATGACACGAAAATCCTCTCAATCTCCTTAAGCCATGTCAAAGCGCCATCAGGATCATAAGTTCCCTTAAACACAGGAGGGTTCTCTCTTTGGAAGGTAGCCAAACTCCGAGAAGCATCACTCTCCCCACCATTCGGTTGGTTCTCCAAAGCTTGAGCCATTGCTTCCAAAGCAGCAGCTATTGCAGCATCATTCCTTCCCGCCATCTCAACTCTTCACTACAACACAAAAGCAATCAGCACAAAACAACAATACAACGTTGTTAGACCACACTACGACACGACACATGGCCGGACAAGACCGACCTGCTCTGATACCACTATTGTAACACCCCAAATCTACCCCTCAAATAATAAGAGAAATCAGAGTATAAAACATCGAAACAAGCAACAAATTTGAGGCATCACATATTCGACTCAAACAAAACTACAATTCATGCTCAAAGTACATGGATACATAACACTTATATCAGAGGAAACTCATAATTCATCGAACATATAAATCCAAACAGCTTCATCATATTGCAGCGGAATTCAAATAACAACATAATATCTAGATCAACATATGTCTTTGCCAACATGGCACAATGTGTCCAAAAAGTCTCCACACGACACAACATCAAAGTTCAAGAAAAGATAATCAACATAAAACAAGACACAAGCAAGTATCTCAAACATTCCCCCAGAGTGCTACGTATCAGAGCATTGACACACCGACTCGAGCTATAAGGTACACGGCTAATCCACGTCGTTACCTGCACGTTACCAACGGAGGGTAACATTCAAACATAAGGGGTGAGATATCATTCATTATAAAGAAACGTATGATAATATTCTAAGCAAGAGAAAAGATCATACATTTGTCACCACTTCTCATCCCCATACTCAATACAGTGATTTCACAACACATAATCAACTTAAGGAACGATAACAAGGCCATCAATTCAACTATGACACTATATACAATTCGCAAGTAAAATCCCACACAATTGCAACAAACATCTCATCATCAAGTCACCACATCATAATCAAGTAAGACTCGAATGCAATTCACATGTGACTCGACTTATGCAAATGCATGTGGTACCATTTGGAGTAAAACTCCCACGTCTCAAGATTTGCCATTGGGCACACCGTCGCTAATTGCCATTAAGGCCACCGTCACTTTTTACCATTAAGGCCACCGTCTCTTTATGCAATGGATGTGACTCACTAAATGCAACATCCATACAAACACGACATTCACCAATACATCACAAATCCCGACTAAACATCATTACTTTTATAGTAATTCACCACTTCCCAATCACGTCGCTACGTTGCATCATCATACAACAACACACCACTTCACCACACAAATCATAACATCAAACAAATACATTTAAAGAAGGATTTAAAAAGGTTTATAAGCATTCCTAAATCATATGCATTAGAAAGGTCTCAATTATGGCTTCACATAGGTTCAAACGGCACTTAAAAAGGAGTTACGGTTCAAAAGTTACATCATTTCAAAGTTTAGGAAAAATTCTGCAAAACAGGGTTCGCGGCGCGAACTGAGCGAATCCAAAAATCCCCAACTTTCTGCCAAGCAGTTCGCGGCGCGCACAAGGGGTAGCGGCGCGAACTGAGCAGATCCAGTTTTCCCCAAGTTCCTGCCAAGAGGTTTGCGGCGCGTGTAACATCCCGATTTTTATTAGCTATTTATTTAATTAATTTTATTTGGTGTTTTACTAATTATTCATGTTATTCCATTATTTAGTATGATATTATTTAATTGAGATTTGTGCTAATTGGATTAATTGAACTATTAGTAATATTATGAGATATTAGTTGATGGGCCTAATTTAGTTAGAAAGAATAGATTGTGGGTTAAGCCCATTTATGTGAGAAAGATAGTAAGAAGAGAAAAACTAGGGTTTTAGAGATAACACAATTTGGGGGAAAGGAAGAGAAAGAAGAGAATAGAGGAGAAAGAACATAGAAGAGAAGAAGAAGGAAAATTGTAGATTTCTTGAAGAGGGTGGATTTAAGAGTTAGAGGTAAGGGTTTGAATACAAGTTCTTATAGACTATATGATTGGGTAATGTGTTTTGTTGTGATTATCTCTTCATCTTTGCAATTTCATGGAAACATAGAAAAGTTAGGGTTTATGAACAAATGTATGAATTGATGATTTGGAATGTGTTTTAATTGATGTTTGATGATGTTATGATGTTAGAAGACCCACAATAGGTGTTATAATTGAGTCTATAACATGTATTCTACTGATATTTGTGATGCTTGGTGTTTTCCAACTTGATTGGGTTGAGTTTAGGGGTTTTGGGATGAGTTTCGTATGCTGTTTTCTGTGTTTTGGGGGTTTCTGAAATCGCCAGTTCGCGCCGCGAACCTCTGTTGGCGCCGCGAACTGCTTGGCAGAAAGTTTGGAATTTTTGAATTCGCTCAGTTCGCGCCGCGAACCCTGTTGGCGCCGCGAACCCTGTTTTACATAACTTTTTCCAAACTTTGAAAGGCCATAACTTTTGATCTGTAACTCCGTTTTATGCGCCGTTCGAAGCGTTGGGAAGCTAATGAGATTGTCTATATGATAGGATAGAATGGATTGACACTTGTTTTATAAATTATGATGATAATTGAGAATAACATTTACCTATATGTGTATGTTATGGATGAATTGTGCATGATCAATGTTCATGGATGTATTATGTGATATGATAACCGCGAATTATGTGATTGAATTCTAAATGCTAGTTGATGTGGAATAGTTTAAATTGGATGTTAATATATGGATAACATGTGATTACTTATGTGTGTATTATGAATTAAGACTTGTGGTTAATATTCATATATGTCTTAAGTGATGTGATATCCATGATATGTTGGAATGAATATAAATATACATTTATATGTACTATTTGAATGTGTCTTGTTGATAATGAGCATTTAAAGGTGTATGTATTGAGATGTGGATTGTATACTTGTAAATGCTTTTATGTGTGTTACGTTTTGGTATGTAGTGAATAACAACTATTGGTAAGATGTGAGGTAATATATGCATGATGATTGTGATTGGATATATGATGGTTGTTATGCCTTGTTGTAATGGTTAATTGTGTTGTGAATGTTGTGTACAATTGGCGGATAATTCATAGAGTTGGATTATTGTGGTATGCGGTAAGTTAAGATTGATGAGATAATCTTAATTGCATAAATTGTTGGTAATTGTACATACATTCATAGCATGGTCGGCTTTATGGTGGAAGCGGTGAAATTTGGGTTCACATGGTAAGAGACGTTGATCCTTGAATGGAAACAGGCGTAGCAGACGTGATCCTTAATTGGAAATAGGCGTGTTGGCTTTGATCTTGTCCGGATCGGGAGCGTGGCTTGGATTCTAAACATTGAATCGGAAAGCGGTGAAACATTGGATTCATATTGGGTACCACATGCATAGAGTCACATGTCTTGCATTGAGTCACATTGGTGTTATGTGATGTTTGAATGTATGCAGTTATGTGATTGTTATGTGTGTATGAGATGTGATAAGTGAATTTGGTGATTCATTTGATATGAATGATTGTTGTGTTATAATTGTGATATATGTGATTGAAACATATGTGATGTAGATGTGAAATTATATGTACTTAGAATCTAGATGTTGGTGAAATATGATTATGTACATTGTTTAGTAATCATGTATGATTATGTGGAATTGAATGAACTAGGTTGTATGGCAAGAACATGTGAATATTGATTAATGGCATATGATGCATGTTTATATGAAGAGTGATGAATTCTTGGAATGTATTCTTGTTATGTTCATATGGTGCACAAGGGTTCGCGGCGCGAACTGGCGATTTCAGAAACCCCCAAAACACAGAAAACAACATACGAAACCCATCCCAAAACCCCTAAACTCAACCCAATCAAGTTGGAAAACATCAAACATCATGAAGAACCACAGATTACATGGTATAAACACAAATACAACACATATTATGGGTCTTACAACATCATAACATCTTCAATCATGGTTAGATTCACAATTTCATAGAAGTTATTCATAAACTCTAACAATCTCCATTCAATTTCTACACATTCATGGATAACAACATATAATCAAAACCCCACCCAAAACATCATCATACATCCCTTTAGCATGAAAGAATCCCACCCTTACCTTAGGTTTTGGATTGAAGCCAACTCTATCTTCAACCTTGAGATTCTCCTCTTTCTCTTCACTCTACTCTTCTTTCACCAAAAACCCCAAAATGAACTTCTAATTTCTATTTCCTCTAAAACCCTAGTTTTAGTTAAACCCTTACTATCTTAAATTACTATTGGGCTCTAACTAACACCCCTCACTTACTAATACCAACTTAGGCCCAATTATCAATCACACTTACTATCTTATTTATATACCAATAATTCCCAAATAAAACAACATAAAATCAATTAAACATATAATTAACACATAGATCACAATTAATTCACATAAATAAGGAATTAAAGAAAAACGGTCGTTACAGTCTTAAGGAGAAAACTAGTGAGGCCACTAAAGACCTCGGGATGAAGCTCTGACAAATAAGTATTTCTGAAGTTCCCCCAGCAGGAGTCAATATGGTGAATATTAGGCAACCTTTATCTGAAATTGAGGAATTGGAAAAATGTTTGGTGAAAGAAAAGGAAAAGGAAACTATGGAAATCCAAGGGCAAATGAAAGCTTGAAGGATTATCTCTGGAGGTGCCATGAGAAGAATGTTGGACGAATGCTGATGTGTCCAAGATGCTCAATCATGCTGGATGTATATATATATATATATATATATATATATATATATATATATATATATATATATATATATATATATATATAATTTTTTACCAAATCCAACAAATAATCGAAGTATAATCTCTAGACGCTATATGTTTTGTTTAAAAAAAATTATAATATATTTCCTCGGTTGATAGACACAATCAATGGCTAAACTAATTAAGAGACAGATTTTGAATCCTAGCAATTGTAGTTTATGTTTTATTTCTTCAAAATGAAGTCATTATTTTATTTGATTTTTTATTTTAAAAAATAACCTATTACCTCAGTGTTCACATATAATCGAGAGAAAAAATTTCATAGTTTTGAATATAAATTAATCTTTATCATCCATATATTGATTATCAATGCTCGAGACATTACCAGCCCATCGATCCAACATAAACGTTAGTGATGCGCGTGAAACTCTCACGCTAACGTTAGTGATGCACGTGAAACTCTCACGCTAGCCAATCAAAACGCATATGCCATAAATATATATCTTGGATGCGATGATGTGAATAACAAACACTTAAAATGAAAATATTAAGATTGAAAAAAGTGAAACTTAAAAAAGTGGAAAAAAAATCTCTAGGATAGATTGCTAAGGTTGTTATCTTGATATAATCTTTTATAACATGATAAATTATTTTCCTTACCAAATGTTTGAAATTTTTTTTTCCATAAACAAATAAATGCGAAGCCATTAAAAATATATTACCTATATATGGGTATACAATAAAATCTAGCATTTAAGATTCACCAAGATTAAAAAGGTTAATGATGCAAAAACTGCCAATTTTTTTAAGAAGAAGAAGATGATGATGATGATGATGATGATGAAGGTTGAGAAGGCAGATGATTTCTTCGACTCTGATGATGAGGATGAGGCAGACTATGGTTGGTCAAACTTCCTCTTAGCCAGAGGATTTAGATTTGATTATTAAGGCCTTTTGTAATGAAAGTTTATGTAATAAAATTTTAATCTTTCTTCTTAATTTTAGGGTTTCATCACTCTCTTAAGCTATCAACTTAAACTATTTACTTAGACTATAAGCTTAAACTATAAACTAATATACTAACAAACATCTTGAGCGATAATTATAATTGAAAATTCAACAGTTTGCAATTCAAACCTGAAATCTTAAACATAACAAAGTAAATACTAAACATAAAGGAGATAACAAAACATAACATCTTCAAATTTCCAAAAAAATTCTCTGATTTCAGTTTGTTCTTCAAATTCTTGTTCTTCTTTTTTGAATTTTCATACATAACCTTCAAATAGCCCAAAGCTTCCAACTCTGACTTCATAAGACTCTCATATTCATTTCGCCATTTTTCTACCATATCGTCATCCCATATGAACAAATTACATGTTTCATCAGTCCTCCAAAACGGACATCTCCAAAATAGCCTTTCTTTATTTTGTTCGTTCTTGCATTGGTACGAAACAATATGACCATCACAAACACATAAATTTTCAGATCGAGATTTTACAACTGAAGAAGACATAGAAACACCTTTGGATGAGTTTGTCTTCAAATCCGACATTGAAATAAAATTGAACAACAACAATGTCGAAAATATTTGACGTACCTTAAAGTAGAACACTGTGTAGATGTTGTTGTCTTCTTCCCGACGATGACTACGTCGTTGGTGTTAAGGTTGTTACTTTTATCAATGGAAAAATGGATACTTAGTGTTTAATATATATAAAGAAACCCCAGTGTGTAACAACGGTTTTACAACAGAACTGTAGAGATATCCGTATTATTTTTTATTGAGATATAAATAAAAATGAAAAGACGCACATTAACGTAAAAAGAATAAACTATTTAAGGGAGCTGAGGTTCGAACCCAGAAAAGCTTGATTGTATCACCACGGTTATGGAAGTAACCGAAATTATACTCTTAAAATTTTTAATTAAAAAATAAAAAAATATTAGCGCATGAATTTAGAAGTGTCACCACGGTTTTGGGAAGAACCGTGGTGACTTTGGCGTTGTTGTATGCGCGTTTTGTAGTAGTGGTAGTTTTAGAATTATGTGTTATGAGTTGTTATATTTTTTAATTTTAAAATTATTTATTGTGTTGTTGTTGTATTTTATAATTTTGAAATTATGTTTTGTCGTTGTTTTTACGATGTAGAGATTGACATCGATGAGTTTAATCTCCCAACAAGACTGTTCCGAAAAAATTGTTATGGATACAAGTATTAAAGGTATTTGTTTTACCATATATCTAAAACAATAATGAGAAGTCTCCTCCACTAATTATAATAAAAATAATTAACATACTTGATCAAGAATTTTAAAAATCCCGTCAAAATACAATTAGAGCAAAAGAAATAACAGATCACAATTTTCAATTTTGAAACTCTTAATACCATATTGAACAAATGAATTAATTGAATATTCTTTATATAATTAAAACTTGACTGAATTAGTTTACTATACTGCAAATATATAGAGCGGCTCAAGGTCGTCTCAATTTTTTGAAGCCTCTGTGTAGGTTAGTCATGGTTCCACCATGATAAAATAGTTAGAGGTCCTATTTAACTTTATTTAATAGTGATAAATATTGAAGCCCTGTGCGGTAGCCTTCCTTGTACGCCCTCAAAGACGGCCCTATAAAACGCTAAACAAAATAAAAGGATAAGGTCAGGGTATAACATTTATATTTGTCATACAAAGTAACTAGTTGTAACAGTTAAAACTGTCACAACAATATTTTTTTTGGATCAATTGTGGGATCAAATGGTTTAAGCTTTTTTTCGATCGCAATTGTGAGAGATCGAATCATGATTCTCCCTATCAAGTTAAGCGTCAATCATCACTGAACCAACTAGCGATTGATTTGTCCTTAACAAATTTAATTACTTCAAATTCTGTTTTCATCATTTACTTCTATTAAAATGTATCATAAAATTTCCTTGTTTTGATGTTTATGATAAATCATAGAATATTTTCTTTAACTTCTCTAATTTTGATAACTTAATTTTGTAGTATGAAAAATCTTGGTAGTCAAAATATATTGATTACTAATCTATAGGGAGGGACCCACTTTATGTGATTGAAAGTGATATTGTACTAAGTCTTTGTAACATTCTACCTACAAGTATCCTTGTTCTTTCTAGATCTTGTGATCCAGTGTTCATCTTCTAGTGGGATTTGCTTTAAGGACCATAATCTGACCCACTATATATGTAATTTAAATTGTCTTAAAATTGTTTTACACAGGTTTAGTCATTCAATACGAATCATGACTAAAAATATAAAAGAAGTAAATGGGGGTTCACAAGCAAGCAGTCTTTCTATCGTAAGAAAGCATAAATATGTTGTAGTGAGTGATCAAAACTCTCATTCCTCTCTCTAAGTTGACTCCTGGCCATTATAATGGATTTTCCATCAAAGTGGTACATAAAAGATTTTGGTTTATGTGTGTATTCATTTTGTGATTGTGTGTCATTATAATCTTCCCAAAATTTATGAGAATAAAGTTAGAAAACATTTATCAACAAGTCACTTGCAAACGATTGATGTATCATTAGCTACTTCCAACAATTTTGTAATAATTAGTCTAATTGTGATATGATCAACTTATTGCTCATGGTTGCATTGAAATTAAGTAGCATCTTGAAATTGTATGCTTGGGCTTTCTTCTTCTATAAGTTTTATCCAATAGTTTAAAAATCGTATCCATTCACTACAGGAAAACATTAAATGCGGGGTGATTTTGTCAGGTGACAACCACCTTACAAATAAATATACCCGCAGAGTAATTAACACCTCGCAACATAAATGATTTTGAAAATTAATTTGTGAAGTGATAAACACCCCGCAACGTCTTTTAAAAAATTTGGTGGAACTTTAAATTATGTAATTACTGATGGTGAACGTTTTGAAATTCAAATTTTTTGAAAATTGAGTTACGAAGTAGGAAACACCACACAACGCTTTTTTAAATAAATGTTGGGAATTTAAATGGTTTAGTTATTTAGGCATCAGTGTTGCATGTTAATGTTCTGAATTTTGCTTATGTTGCGGGGTGCAAATCCCTTCGCAAAGCACACGTCAGATTCGGGAGTTACGGGGTGGAATTAATTTCACAAAGCCCAACGGCTCTAAGAGTTGCGGGATGCAACACACATCGCAATCCTATTATATATTCCCAACACTTCAACTGCTTCATTCACAACCTATAAAACAAAAAATCACTTTCCCAAATTTCTCCAAACCGCATCAAGCTCTCTTTCTCTTCAGCTTCAGCAAATCAAAACTCTCTCAAATCTCTCATCTTCAAGAAAATACTTACTGATAGGAAGCAATTCCTACCAAGGTTCTAAACTAGGCTTTAAACTAGGAAAGGGGAAGAACAATAAAAGGGACTTAAAATAAAAGATAAAATTAAACTTGATTTCATTGATTGATTCTAAATGTCTCCATGAGACTACATTATATAACATTCTTAATGGATAATAATAATAACATAAAAGCCCAAACACTACTAAAAGCCCAATAACCATACTCATAATATAAGTCCTATTGTTACCCTTCTATCATTGCCGTGGGGTTCACATGAACCTTGTCCTCAAGGTTCTAAAAATCAATATGAGAATAGAGATATTGTTCCTGGATCCCATTGCTTGAATGAAAAATTGTCACTGATTATTTGCAACACGAAATTCAGAACTTGAAAAATCAATTTTATCATGCAAGGTACTTTTGATTTCCGGAACATGGTAAAGAATTGCACCGCTTTACCATAACTTTTCTCAAATTCCTTCTTTCCATCTTCAGATAAAGCATTGTATACAGCCAACAGGTTTGCTACGGTAAGAATAGTTAACTGAGGGAAATAGTTCTTCTCTGAAACTGGAATGGTGTTGGTAATTATCACCTCTTGAAATAAGCCACTGGATAGCCTCTCGATTGCAGGAGGGCTGAAAACACCGTGAGTGAAACAAGCATAAACTTCCCTAGCTCCCTCTTCATGTAATAGTGTTGCACCCTTGGCAATGGTTCCAGCCGTGTCAATCATATCATCCACCATTACAGCAACCTTTCCTTTTACATCACCAATCAGATTCATCACCTCAGCAACATTGTGTCCGTGGCGCCTTTTGTCTACAATAGCCAAAGGTGCATTAGACAACTTCTTCGCAAAAGTACGTGCTCTTGCAACACCGCCAACATCAGGGGGAACAACCACCAAGTCATTAGAACTTATCGTCTTACTAGCAAGATAATCAAGAATCACAGGCTGACAATGCACATGATCCAATGGAATATCAAAGTAACCCATAGACTGCCCTGAATGAAGATCACAAGCAAGAACACGATCAGCTCTTGCAACCCTTCCAACTAGATGAATAAATATTTTAGGCTTGTGCCAGAAATTCCAATTGATAACAGTATCATGCAATGGAATATCAATGCCTCGAACAACAATATCAGTGACAATCAACAACAATATATTCCATGACTTAAACCTTGACACATGCATTTTGCGAGCATCTTGATTCATGTCTCCATAACATTCAGAAGGCTCAATATCCTCTTGTTGAAACAACGAGCTGAGAAACTCAATATGATGTTTAGTGGATAAAAAAATTAAATTCTGCTCATTGGAACCAATAAGTTTCCAGATTAAATAGAGCAAGGCAACATACTTCTCTTCTTGCCTCAAAGTGAAAAAGACAAGCTTTAAGTCAGGACTAATTTTAGTTTCCAGATCAGGGCGGACAAGGAGAGGCTCTCGTAGACCAGCCTTAGCAAATTCTGCAAGAGCACTGTGTAATGTCGCACTGAAAAGCAAGGTCTGATGGTGATCACCAAGCTGAGCAAGAATCTGATGTAGCTGCTCAGCAAAACCCATGCCAAATAAACAATCAGCCTCATCAACAACACGACTTAAATTTGCAGTACTCGAAGGTCTAGATGCATTTCGAACAACATTTCTTAAATATGCAGGTATAAACACCGGATGATCTAAAACTGAATTTGAGAAATGGTTGTTAGTTGAGCTAGAACCACCATCCCACTTGTCTTGCTGCCAGTACTCCAAAATTTTGTTAAAATCAACAGGTCCAATTATCTCAGCAAGCCCAACTGACTTCCCACTTGTATTAACAAAGAACAAAAGGAAAATAGGGCAGCCACCATGTTTCTGCTGAGCCTTTTGGTAGGCGCCATCAAGCTTCTTGTTGTCATTTTGTGTGCTGGCCCATACATCATACTTGATGCTTTTTTGAATGTCATCCTTACTATAACACTTGATGACAAAAAATTTAGCATCCGTGTATTCTTCTGGAAAATCAGACTTGTATTGCTCACAGTCTGGAATATTAGAAGTCTTCTCTTCATCAGCACTAACTGGCAAATTCCACCCTTTCATAGCAAGAACAAGTAGTGCAATAACCTTTTGGTTCTTACCACCCTTGGCCCAAGGTGTACCAGCATTGAAAAGAGTTGGAGAAGCATGAGTAAACCATCTCTCGTTGTCCAATCGAGTCGCATTCTCAATGATTATTTCATAGACATCATTAGCAATCAACGGAGCTTTCTTCCCAGATCTATGATTAAAATGATTGTACATAATCTTCACAGTTTCCGAAAACGAATCCTTAGTGTGCTTATGCAGATTCGAAACAGCAGTCTTAGCAGCCAAAGAAGCATAATCGGGATGGTTAGCCGTCATGCCTACGGCAGTTTCTGCGGCCAATTCATCGAGTTGACTAGTAGTCACACCTCTATAAACACCAGCACAAACCTTCCGAAAGGCCAAAACAGGGTCGCAATGCTCGGTGCTTAAGCCGTAACTGAGTTTCTTCAAGTGCGCCGTAATCTTATCAAAATGAACAGTCTCTTGACGTCGGTGTCTCTTAACGACGTACATCTTGTATTGATTTGAGAAATTTTGGTTGGGGAATTTGGTCGAACAATGTTGGTGCAAGAGTGAAGAGATAAGTGTGAGAGAAATGGAAGCAAGGGTTGTTGTGTAGTTATGACTAATTGATGAAGGTAAATTGATAGGGGAAGAGGAAGGTAGAGGGTTTTCAGAAACCCTAGATGCCTGTTTCAAATCTGTCAGTTTTCGTTCCATGATGGGAGAAGGAGGCGATGGTTCGAAAACGTAAGTTGAAGAATCGTTAACACCCACTTCGAATTTCTTGTTCTTCACTGGCTTAATAATCGGTTGTTCTAGTGGCTGTTCATCTTCGTCCATAACTAGGGTTTCAACGTCCTCGCTATAAACTTCTTCAACGGTTGGGTAGTACTTTTTTCCCTCGGCTAAGACTACTTGATTTTTGACCATGTCTGCATCGACGGAGGCGCCGGTTGTCAGCCATCCGTTTGAGGGACCTTCACCGTCGGATTCGGCGGCTCTGTTAGACTCTTCGGGTTTGTCACGGTCGGATTCTTCTTCCCAGCCGGAGTCTTGGTCGGACTCGATT
The DNA here is from genome assembly GCF_029867415.1 of Vicia villosa. NCBI lineage: Eukaryota > Viridiplantae > Streptophyta > Magnoliopsida > Fabales > Fabaceae > Vicia > Vicia villosa. The sequence continues at coordinate 19,472,638 of NC_081183.1, read as the reverse complement.
TCGGGGCCGATGTAGTTACCGAACTCGTCGTATAAGCTGTCATCCATGGTGAAAAGTGGGCATGGATTGAGAGGGATGGAGTGTGAGTAGCACCGGAGAAGAGGTTTCGAGCGGAGAAGGGTGTTTTTGAGAGGTTTTGTTTTTTTTAATCTTTTCTTAAAACAAAGCTGAGAAACTTGCAATTGCTTTTGATATTTATGATTAAGTGAGGAAGAGGTTTTTGTTGGTTGGGTTTGTTGATGATGAATATAGTAGTAGTATGGATAATGAAAGCACCAATTGATAGGAAGCAATTCCTACCAAGGTTCTAAACTAGGCTTTAAACTAGGAAAGGGGAAGAACAATAAAAGGGACTTAAAATAAAAGATAAAATTAAACTTGATTTCATTGATTGATTCTAAATGTCTCCATGAGACTACATTATATAACATTCTTAATGGATAATAATAATAATAACATAAAAGCCCAAACACTACTAAAAGCCCAATAACCATACTCATAATATAAGTCCTATTGTTACCCTTCTATCACTTACATTCTCTTTAACAAAATGTCTCGAGTTTTATTTTCAAATCAATTGCTAGAATTGTTAAGGTACACATTAAAATTATTATTTTTTTTAATTATTTTATACGAGGTTACATGAGTTGATGTAGATTTATGCATTTTTATTGTAGTTTGTATGATAAAATTGGTAATTGATGAACCGTTAGAAATATGTGTTTAAGGGTAAGATAAATGTTTTTTCATGTGTAAGATAAACTGTTAGAATATATTTGTTAGAGAAATTGTTATTTTTTTTAAATAGAGTAAATTGAATAGATGTAGTTTTTTTTTTTTAAATAGAAAAATATAATATATGTTATTTTGTTTTTTTAAAATAGAAATGAATAATGTGAAATATTTTATTTTATTATTTATTTTTAAAAACAGATATATATATATATATATATATATATATATATATATATATATATATATATATATATATATATATATATATAATTATTATTATTATTTTAAATAATTTTAAAAAACAGAATAAAAATATATAGCAAAAAACAAAATAATTTATTTTAAAGACTGAATATTATATTTTTAAAAACAGAATATTATTATTTTTAAGACATAATTATCATATATTGTTATTATTTTTTAAGACATAATTATAATATATTGTTAAAACTGAAAAATAATATATATATATATATATATATATATATATATATATATATATATATATATATATATATATATATATATTCGTTTGATTTAATCACAATATTGATTGTTGATGAGGTTGGAAACACTAGGGATTAACAAGCGTTAATTATTGAATGAGAACACAGGATTGCAAATGCAAAACTTGTAAGATAAACTATAGAATCTACTACCAGAAAAAAGAAAATAATGAATATTATTATATCAAAAGAGAATCCAGACAACCACACCCAAGAGTGTTTAAATACAGAGGAAAAAACCCTAATGTGAAAATTATCAAAATAATAATAATTAAATAGAAATTGCAGAAATTGTGGAAAAATAAAACAGAAATTGTTGAAATCGTGGAAAATAGTAAAATGTTATTTTTGAGCCTGAAACGAACTCAAATGACTTAAAAAGCCCATAGATCATTGCATTCCAGTGTTGGACAAGTGGACTGATTCTCTTTCTGAAATGCTTAATACGAGTCATTCTAACACAGGATGCTAAACTTGCACAAATCTTGTTGAACCATTCTGAAGCATGACTTCATATTCGAAAGCGCATCCGGCCTTCCTACATCAGTCTCCTTCACTTCTGAAGAACTCAACCCCGAATTCTCGTCTTTGAAAATAGCTTCATATGACTGCAACTTGTTGTAACTACCAACTGGAAACCTCTCCTTAAACAGAAACATCATCACATTTTTTCTCATATTGAAAATTTTAACTTCCCCGTGTTTATCTTGCACATGAGGAAAATTGTTTGCTAGCTCATCTGTGGTCAACTCCTTTATATCTTTTAGGACCCCTAGCACTTATTCTAGAATTGTTGTTTTCTCCTTTACAACACTCATCACCCCTTTAGTCAGTATTGAACATAAAAATCTAGTTTCTTTAACAACCTTATCAAGCTCCTTTTTACTTAGTGTCATCACCAAGAATCTAGATGTCTTTGCCTCTTCCTTTGAACAACAAGTTTATCCCAAGAGAAAGTATTAGTACTCTTCAGTCTGATCATCACAATCTTAACGTGCTTGTTATCAAGGACACCCATAACATCGAAGAACTTGTCGATGTAAATCTGCCAATTCATAATCTCCTCAGCTCTCATGTTTCCATAGAATAACGAAATATTAATTACCTTCACTCAATAACCATGGTTATGTCAATTCCCATGATCAACACATTTTTTCTCGTAGGATTCTTCTTCTTTAGAACTCAATTTTTCAGCAATAACATCATGATGATTGTTGACACCTCGCATAACCTTAACTCGTTCTCCACTATCTCTTTGTTGATTCTCGTTGTTGTTGGCATTGTTCACCTGATTTGCTAAATTCGTTATATGTTCAGTCAAAGCAGTTAAAGTCGTAGTAATTCCCTTAAGATCTGATCTAGTCATCGATTAGTCTCCCATGGATGATCAAGTTACGAAAAAGAAATCGGAGAAACCTACTCTAATGCCACCTGACATAGTCGAAAATACTAGGGGATTATAAATTGCTAAACCTATAATGAGAACACATGATTGCAAACGTAAAACCTGTCAAATAAACTTTGGAATCCACTAGAAAAAAGAAAATAATGAATTTTATTATATCAAAAGATAATCCCAACAATCACTCTCAAGAGTGTGTTTAAATATAGAAAAACCATGATACGAAAGTTATAAAATAAAAAACAAATAAAACAGAAATTATTGAAATTGTGAAAAAATAAAACTGAAATTGTGGAAATAATAAAATATTGTTTTTGAGTCTGAAACAAACTCGAAAGACTTAATAATTCAATAAATCATTGCAATGTAGTAACTTGTATTGGTGGGCCGGTTCCCTTTCCAAAAAAGTATAATATGAGTCATTCTGACCCCACACATTAAATTTACACAAATTTTGTCAAAATATTTCAACATGAGATTTCTTCTTCGATACGCACCGTCAATCTTCGTGCATCATTCTACTTAATATTAATTGCAATTGTTCAACTATAACTCGTTCGTGGTTGTTCAATTCACATTCGCTCTCCATAATTTCAAAAGAACGGATTATCTGCTGCCTATTCCATAAACAACAATGTGAAAGCTATGAAGAGATACAAGTAGGGACCTCATATAAGGATACACTCATTACAACAATGTGAAAGCTATGAAGAGATACAAGTAGGGACCTCATGTAAGGATACACTCATTACATGTTCATTGACATTGTCCCTTCAAACCAAGGGAGGGGTATTATTAACATTATAGTGAAGTCAAATCAAATGTAGAACTGTTAATGAATTTGAAAACATTTTCCAATTGTCGTCCGTATTGTATATACAAGTTGAGACTAGACTAGACCCAAACACATTCAAATCAAAATTATCAATAAGGATTATAGTTGATGACAGGTAGGAACATGTCTTATCATGCTTAGGAGTTAGGATTGTGACCCACAAAAAAATACAAAGATAAAACACTGCCACAAATACAAAGAAAAACACACCATGTATTTATAATTGGTTGAATAGATGATCTTATTATATTCTCAAATTTACTCAAACATAAAATGTGGACAACATTCTTCACGTAATTTAGAAGGTATAATATTGCAATCATTGTTTTCAGGCACACAATGTTGCAATCATGATTTATCACGTGAATTGTAGTATTTTTCTATATGATCGATTAGTGCTTATCAATAGGGGTTTTTGCTATTTAGTCAATTGACAAAGAAATTTTGTTTCCCAACTTGTAAAATTAAAATAAGCGTGTGTGATGTGAACATAGTTGACTAAATTAAAAGGGAGATCGTTAAGGGGGTGGTCTAGTGATTGAGACTTAGGTTTTGAAAGTGTTTTTTTTTTTTAAGGTCTAAAGTTTAAATTTTATTAGGTGTTAATAATTTTTGTGTTTGGCCAGTTGCAATGTTGGATAATGACATTTCAAAAAAAAAATTATAAGGGAGTTTTTTTTCCTATTAGCATGTTTAATTTAATTTTTGAAAGAGATAAAATTAAAGTGTCGAATTAATTCGAAAGTGATTTTGAAATATTTGATTCTTCTAAAATAGAATTGATTTTGTCTTCATAATTGATTCTACTCAAAGTTCATTAACAAGACTCTCTTTCTGCTGGCTGTGGTGGGATCTTTCGTGACAATTATGGTCATTTTGTTTTGGCTTTTGCAAATAAGGTGACCTTCTCGTCTTCTTAGCTTGCTGAATTTCTGCAATCTTTGAGGCCTTGAGAACAATTGTGGATAAAGGTTGGTCGAAACTTTGGTTAGAAACATATTCAATAAATGTTTTGCAAACTTTTAGCAAGCCTTCTCTTTTGTCGTGGCAATTCAAAAACCAATGGTTTAGTTAATTTGCTTACTTTGCACATAAATATTTTCTCACATTTATAAATAGGAAAACTTTTGCGCCAACTTCATTGGTAATACAGGGCTCTCATGTTCTTCCCTCAACATATTTTATCCCATTCCTAGTGGCATTATAGAATTTTGTACAAAATAGCCTAGAAATATTTTTTTAAAAGATTTTCTTCCTTTTGACGGGCTTTAATTTCCCCCTTTTATAATGCTTCTTTTTGTTCAATATATGATTGTCGCACGCTCGCGAAAAATGAACAGAGTCGCCACCAATATATTTATCCCATAAGGGAAAGGAATATCAGAAAACCTAACAAAAGAAGGAACAGGGTCTTGCGACCAGAGAATCAAGGTACGGGAGTCGGTTACGCGAGGGGAAGGTATTAGCACCCCTCGCGCCCATCGTAATCGATGGTATCCACCTATGTTTGTTTCTATCTAAAGGGTGTGTACTATGTCTATGTCTAAATGCGAATGAATGCAAAAGAAATACGGGGAAAAGAATGAATTATTTACAATTGTGCTCATTCAAGCCCCGCGACTTGATGCCTACGTATCCTTTTCAGGAATCAGAGCGCCATAGTTCGGCTCGCATGTTTCGGTTTGTTTTTGTGTTTTTTAGTTGGGCGGAGTTAACGCTCGCGCTCTTGCATAAGGGGACAGCCTAGGATGCAATAGAGCGGAGATAACAATGCCCTTAAGAAAGGAGGGGAAGAGAGAGAGAGTTTGAGTGTTTTGAGGAAATCCCTAAGGCAAGGGAAACTCGAGTTACTCTTTGGTTTGTGTCTTTTAGAATTTGGGAACTTACGCCCGAATGGTTCCCTAAAGCAAGGGAGATCCAAGCACTCGAATGATTCTCTAAAGCAAGGGAGATTCAAGCTTCCATTCCCTTTTTAATGATTTTCACTTTTTTATTAATGTTTTTTTAGTGTTTTCTTTGTATGTTTTAAAGGGGATTTTATTTTAAATATTTATTAGATGTTTTGATGTTGAAAAAGAAAAAGAATGAAAAAGTGGGGGACTAGCCTAATTTCTAAGCCTAATTGTTATTCTAATCTAATAGGGATGAGGAAGAAGTTATTTTGGTATTTCACAATATATGAAAATATTCACAAAAAGAAAAGAATTAAAATCCAAACTATTCATGGAGATATATTCACAAACAATTGCATTTTATTTATGTTAGAAACTATTTTTGAATTAAAAAACTAAGAACTAAGTATTTATGGTTTATCAACCAATCAAAAGTTCAAAGAAATCAACAATTAAAATTCAATTAAAAGAAAATAATGTTTCAAAAAGTTCTCTTTAGTTAGAAAAACTATTTTTATCAATTTTTACTTGAGGAGAAAAACTATTAACATGCAAAAAGAATAAAAGAAAATCAAATTTTTATTATGTTTTTTATTAACAGCAGGGGGGAATTAGCAATTGGAAAATGAACTAAAACTAGGTTATGAAGCATCTGGGCCTAACATCAGGGGGTGGGAAGAATAAAAGCGCTTGGCCCAAATACAATTGGCTGCGTTAGCGTTAGTGATTCAGGGGTGTGATCCAGAAAAAACCAAGCCCAGACGCGCCAAGGCCCAATGCCTTTTGTTCTTCATTTCAGTTTTTATTCTATTTCCATTTATTCTGTTTATTCATTTATACTATGATTTTTTAATAATGCTGGAACGTACCACATGCAACATGATATATCAATTGGTCATGGGGGAGTTTAAGTCACTAAAGACAAAATTACTGCACAAGCCAATCAAAACGTGACAAATCGATTGCTAATGATTGAGAAACGGACAAAACAATAATCAGAAAAGAAAACCAGCGCCAATCACTTGAAGACACGTACGCAGGCCTGAGGAAAACGTGAAAAAACACATGCGCCGGAGATCCCTTGCTCAGTCATCTTCTCCGGCCACTCCGGCGGCGGAGACACCTTGAAATTTCCAGAAATCAACCGGACCACCACCGTTCCACTCGGATTCTCACGTAGATCACGGATCTACCATTAGTTTTCTCTAACTCTTCCTCAAACTTCAAAACCGAGCATGAATCTAAAACCCTAACATTCAAGATCTACGCTAAAACTCAAAAGCAAGCACATCAATGGAGTTCTTATGGATTCTAGAGTACATATTCATGAAACAATCATTCAAAAAGCTACATTATCATCTTAACAGAATTCAAAGGAGAGAGAGCTTCATACGATAGACATCATGCATTCTTATCAAGCACAGTCACAGTAAGCACGTTAGCAACATCATACAGCATGCATATGAATGCAGAAGAAAGATCAAGAAGCTAACCTGAGAAAGCCTTGGATCCAGGTATATGCGTCGCAACTCACGAGCTCCAATTAGCTATCCGAGCTCTTAGAGCGAATCTTCAAGTCTTCAACCTCAACTTTGAGAAATAAACTCAAAGTGTGGTGTTCGTATTGCAGAAGAACGCAGCTTCAAGATAGCACCATGATTGCAGAGCAGGGATTGAAACGGAGATGAGGAAGTAGGGATGATATGTGGTGGCCGGAGTTGGTTAAAAGAATCGGTTACAGTGGCGCGAAGTTTGTTGCGGTGGTGAGAGGTGGTGGAGAGATGAGAGAGCACGAAGGGGAGAGGAGAATGATGAATGGGAAAAGAGCTCTTTAGAGAGAAAGGAAGAGCAATGAGAGTGTGTGAGTTTGTGAAAACGAGAGTGTGAAGTGGGTGAGGGAGCTTGGTTCTTTATATAGGCCAAGGTGTTTATGATTAAGAGTGGAATCTTTGGAGTGGGGCTTTGAATCCTTAGCGAGTAAGGTTGGTACATTTGTGGCAAAATCCTTATTCTCTTTCACGTGCCCAGCAAATTGCATGGCCTTTTATGGAAGCATGTTGGTAAATGCTATGTGTTTGATTGTAAATCTCCATTGCCATGAAGCTCACTTTAGGTTCATGTATCTCTAACTGTGGCTCAAGGTTTGACATAATTTTGGGATCATTGCAAAGAGGGCATGTAATGGTGCAAGAAGGGTGTTGGAGGTGTCTTGAGATGATGCTTGGAACCCCCACAAAATGGCCTGGGACTTGAAGGAAATCACTGCATGGAACCTGCGAGTGTGACATGGATTCTGACCTGGCGAGTTGCTGCGTCGTGTCTTGGCCAGGGCACGACTTCATGTGCTTCTATCTTGGTCCATACGCATCCAAAACTAGTGATCTTGGACTCAATAGATAGAGGGCATGGCAAAGAACGTTTTAAGATCAAACTTGTTCAAAATAGATACTTGTGGAGGGAGAAAATTGGATCCCAAGACAGCCTACCACGTGTTTGTGGAAATGTCACGCGCGTGACCTGAAATTCTGCCCAGCCGGACGCTTGACTTAGTCAGTGTGGGGGCATGACTTTGAGGGCTTGCAATAGGCTCAATATTTGTTCAATTGCCATGATTCTTGTTTTGTTGGATAGAGGGCATGGAGAGGAACATAAACATACCAAGATTTCACTCATAGCACATTTGTACACCTCTGGAATCAGCTTGCAGTTTGGCATGCCACATGCTTGATGAAATGTCTGGTCATTGCCTGGCTTGTGACTTGGATTGTGACTTAGATTGAATGGATTTTCAGTAACTTCAAACCATTTTATCTCTTCGTACAAGCTTCAAATGAAAAAGTGTCCAACTACAAAGTTGTTCTACTCCATGAGAGGAACAACTTTGTTGTTGGAAATTTCTCCAAAAAATGCCATTTGCCACGTGTAAATCAGGGCTGAAGTGGACTGCTCATCAAGATTTAAAACCTTCAAAAAAATATCTAAGTGTTGAAACTTTCCATTTTTGTCATTTTTCTATTTTTGGCAACTTTTTGTCAAACTCCTGATTTTATCCATTCTTTGACATTTCTTGATTGAATTTCCACCAAAAGTCAATATTTGAATAATTCTTCTGATTTTGACCCAAAAGTCAACTGTACTGATTTTTTTTTATTATTGATGAAACTCTTGATTAAATCTTCTCCAGTCAAATCCAGTCAAATAAACACATCCACATAGTCAACATGAAAGCTTCTCCCTCATAAAATCCCTTTCTGATTATATGTTGACCAGAAGGTCAATTGGTCGACTTTGGTCAAGGAAACCCTGATTAAGAATAACCAGATGAATTACAAGCTTATACACTCCCCCAATGCCTTGAGTTGAGAAGAACCCTAATCCAGGAAGACTTCAATGAAAACAAAGCCACATAATCACACCTCAGATCCTCACATTTGGTAGGAAATTCCTTGCCATAAAAGTTCTTTCTTGCTAGTCTTTGATTGATACCAATGATATGCATGCATGAGTATGGATTATGACCTAAGTGATGTATGTACATGAATGCAAAGCCTAAGCCAGTTAGAAGTAAGGGGTAGGACAAATTTGGGGTATGACAATGATGCTTTATGAAAAAAAAAATTTAAGCAAAAATTTGTAGTTTTTGACTTTAAATGTGATTTTCACACTGAATTCGTTGTTCAACTCACTTTTACATAAATGTATTCGAACATAAATCAATTATGTCAATCTCAATTCTGGTAAAATTTACTATACTAAACTCAATTATGTTAAAATTAATTCTGTCAAAATCAATTATTCCTTTTATAATATATTTTTTATTTTAAAATCTGTTAACGATTGAGATTTAATATAAGCTTTAGACTTACACCTGGCGTCAACAGATCTTAACTATATATAGGTTTCAACAAATCCCGACTATATACATGGAATTTCCAAAACCAATTGGTGGAGAAACTCGCCTGAAGAGTTGAAGTGGTTAGAGATGTTGCTAGAACTGGACAACCTCCCCCGACAGGAGAAGGAAGAACTTTATGAGTGGATGTGAGCACTGGAATGACGACTTTGGTCAAAAAAATCGGTGTTGCAATGAACGAACATTCTACTTGATTTAGAAGATATCATTATTGATTGAGAAAATTCACAATGATATAATTGATCGATAAGAGTAGTTGTGGCGACGCTACATAAAGGATCTAAAGAATTCGATGTGCAATTCCATGAAAAAAAATGATTCTCACATAAACTCCATTATTGTGGTATGAATATAAGATCAATGAAAGACATTATATAAGCTCACTAGTATGGTGGTGCAAGTCTGCAGTAGGTGGAACGAATGTGAAATTGCAAGGTTAGCACTCATACACTCGGGTGATTGAGGTAATAGAGGTATAACTTGCAAGAGTGATGAAATCATACCCATTTTGACGCATAGCTAAATTTATATATGGTCGATAGTTGAAACTGCTCTTGGAAGACATGGTATGGGCAATGGAAGACTGATGGATTGGATTTGAGGGCTTGAGATAAACTCGCAGCTTGACTCTAATGTGTCGCCTCATAGTTAGATCCACTTGTTTATCATTCTTAAATTAGAATATTCTGACATCTTGGATATGTAATTAAAGTAATTAAAGTAAGAATAATCTATACATAGACAACCAAAAAAAAAAAATATAATAACGTATATAAGATGATTAAAAAATATATCATTAATTTTGGTATAATGGTTTTTTCAATAAATTTTCTATACATAATAATTTTATTTTCCATTAATTTTAAAATTATATTGAACAAATATTTAAATTCAGTTATATTTAAATAAGATAAATATAATTAAACAAAATTATAAATTATATATAATGACAAACATAATAAAAACATTTATAAAACAAGTACAATAGTGTACATTCTTTTTACTAGTTTATATTACTGTGGTATTTTTCAGCTATTCTGATTTTTTAATTTAAGTATATATAAAATTTAAGTTAATTGTTTTAAGACAAATAAATAATCATTTAAAAAATCTTATAAAATATATATTTTAATTTAGTTTTATAAAATTTTATTTTTCTATCCTAAAGAGCTTCTTTCTAACAATAGTTTTAGGCAAAACAATGTATTAGGCTGGCCTTCCTGCACGAAAGAAAAGTTGCATTAAGTTAATATGTTCATCTTAACTGCTTTCTTAGAAAGCTAAGTTGCTGGAAAACTTGACTCCAATAATCTTTAATAATAAATTTTCTTCGTTTGGAACTTCAAAACTTAATCGCTCTATGACACTGCTAGTTCATTTCTCAACACCTAAATTTAGTATGGGTGTAAGTATTAACAAAAGGTGACACTTAGCCACCAAAAGGGTCATTTGATAAATGTTAAAATGGAAAATTAAATGGGCCTATAAGTAATAGAGATGGACTGAGAAATTTTGTGAATTAATTTGCCATACTTTTATTAGGCCCACTCTTGTGCAATCTTTACCTCTTAGTGAAATTCTTACTCCCACTCTTGCTATACTTTTAATAGACCTACTTTATGTATTATCGTACTCACATGAATTTGATATTAACTTCAATTGTATAGTATTTTATAATTTTTAAAGTAAAGATTAAAAAATGGTTTTGTTTGTAAATTTTAGAAAACATAAAAATAAAATAAAGCGCGATCAAAGTTAAAAGTGTGTCCGAGATTAAATTTTATTAATCAATCCTTCCAGGCAAGCTCTTAATCGGTTATATGATTTCAAGTCTTTTAAGTATGTTTTCACCCATTGTTTGAAATACATTTTTAGTTTCCGATAAATGACACGAGAATTGTAACACCCTAAAAATCCTGCGCTTATTATTATGAAATAAAACATATAGAAAATACATATTTGTATTTAGGATGTTACTCGACATCAAACACATGGTTTGTAACACATAATTAAAATAAAACATTCAACACATGTTATCAAATGCTCACCTTCACTTAGGATATCATTGCAATGGAATTATAAAAATAAACGTGTTTCACAAATCAAATAAGTCTCATGAAAATACTTTATTAAAACTCAAGCAAATACGATAAAAATCTCCTTAAAACCACATAGTCATCACAATGACAAGAGGGCAACATCCAACTCTCTAAATAACATAAACGAAATTAAAAACATCGTTCGCTCCGCCCAGTGTTACAGATCAGAGCAACGTAATTCTAAGAAACGCAAAAAAAAAGGAAAGAGAACAGCCTCGCGCTATCCTCCCACTCTAACACTACTACAAATAACGCTTGTAACATTGGTCGTGAAATGCGTTTAACCTCGGCTACCCAGGCGAGGTAACGAAGGAGGTAATGAAAAGCTAGCACTTAACACCTCGGTGTTTTATACACCGAGGTTAAAGTGTTAAAAGGTCACGGGTTCGATCCCAAGGAACTACATGTTTTTATTTTCTAAATTTTGTTGCGCGCATCATAAACCTTTCGTTTTTATTTAAAATATGAGGTAATAAGTTATTCTTTTACCTCGGTTTTATGTTATGACCGAGGGGTTTAGTCTCATTTTCTTTTGCTGTATTTGTACCAATTTCACTAACATGTATTTTTTTTGCATGAATCATTTTCACTAGCATGTATCATATCATTATAAATCTATTAATCTGCATGTATCATCTTTTACAAAGAAACTACAAAATATGTAAGAGAATTGAAATATATCATATCATTTTAAACAAAATGTACAAATTTACATGTTATCATCATCAAGACAGAATACACACATTTGACATTTAAATGTTTGCCATCAAAATGGAAAAATCTCTGTTCATATACAAATTCAGATTACAGGAACCAAGAAAAACTATTGTTGTCGTAGAGATTCATGACAAGATAAGATTAAATCGACCCAATGTGATCGAATGTCATCAATTTGTTCTTTCAAGTATGGTGTTTGGCTGCTAAGCTCCTATAGCCAGAATAAAATTAAAAGTATGATAAGTTAAAAACAACATTGATTTATAAGTATACATATGTGTGTATATATGAATTAAGCTAATACCTTATTCTTCATCCATCCGTTTGTAATGCATCCGGAGAGAATATGAAGCATATATCTCATAGCATAGTATCCACAAGAATAGTTGTCCGGTTGTTTTTGCCATTACAAATAATTTTGATTTATTTATGACTCACTAATACACGCAATAATATAATGTCAAAAACCACAAGTAATATACTTACTTTTGGTTTAACATAGCGTGACTTTTGACCAATAAGATTGTTTTTGCGTGCATTAAATTCTTCCAACGCTCTACACTGTAGCAACCTGCTTTAAAATTCATGTTTAAACGAGTCGCCACCCACTAAGGACATGGTAAGTGGGAAACCCTTAAAATATAAAAAGATTGGGATAAGTAGGTAAATTAGACAAACATCGACAATCTTGGGGTATTAATTTAAAAAACAAAAATATATTTAAAATTATACCATCAAATTTATCATCATATAGTTTTAAAAAGAAATGAAATTCAATAGGAGGAGGCCTCATTCCGAAGGTTTAATCATTGGCCAAAAGGAAAGGTAAAACCAAAAGATGTTGAAAATAAGGTTTTGATAAATAAAAAGGGGGGGGGGGGGAGGCTCATATGAAATCATCGGCCCCAAAAAGTTTGAGAGTAACACTAATAAAAAATAAAAAGGTTAAAAAAAAGGTTTTGAAAATTAGTGTGAAAAAAGTTTGAGAACCGTAATGTGTGAATTCGTAGCAAATTGTTGATGAGAAAAATAGGGTTAAGAGAACCCTATTTATAGGTGAAGAATTTAGGTTAAAAAAACACCAAAAAGGAAATTACCCAATAGAAAAAGCTCAAAGTTTGATATTTTGAAAATGGAAAGAAAATTAGTAAAAAATAAGAGGAAAATTGCAAAAAAAAAGTGAGATAGTGGGATTCAAACCGGTGATATTATGCTTACAAGCTCTGCTCCCTTAACAATTGTGCTATGTTTATTTATTCGAAATAGAAAGTCAGTTGAAAGTATATAAGGGCGAGCAAGCATTTTCTAATTTAAAAATATAAATAATTTTTAAATAAACTATCATATTTTTAAATAGACTTGAAAATGAATATTTATAAAATCCAAGATGTCAGTGTAAATAAACCAAAGAAATTTAAAAACCCAAAATGTTAGAGTAAATAAACCAAAGAAATTTGAAACTCAATTTTAAGATTATTTGACTTTTGAAACGGGGTGGGCAAATTTGAGGTAAGACATACACATGTCGGTTAAAATTAAACATGAATAAAAACTATTCAATTCCAAATTTAAATATGATTATTGAAAATAATATCACTTACTCATTCAAAGCATTAATCACAACATCGGGCAATCCATAATGCAGCGAGCATAACATAACTATAGTATATTTCTTCGGACCTATGACTAGTAGTTGTCAATGTCGCCTGCATAAACATTCAAAATAATTAATAATATGGATAAAATTGATTTATTAATGAAATCACAAATTAATATATACTTACTCGCGATAAAATGGGGCCAAATAATAATCTTTGGTGTTCCCTTTCTCCATCAACTTGTCTTGTAAGTAGTTTTTTATTTCGTGTCCTAGCGAATCACGAGTAAGAACAATCTTCGCAGCATCCAAGATACAATACTTCTTTAAAAGCTTCCTTTTAGCACATAACTCATAAATGCGTCTGCAAGGGCAAATCTTTATGTTAAAGTACAAGAAAGTATAAATATAAATAAAAATCAACGTAAAAATTATACTTACGAGCACCACAATTGTAATACGAAATTGTCTAGCCACTCATTCCCCTCCAAAAATTCATGTATAGAGAGCTTTAAAAATATGAATAACTGCTTTGGATCATGTCTTAATGGAATACCGAAGATTGGATCTTCATTAATACTCTCAATCATCATCTCTAGTCTCTGAAGACTATTTTGATTTGGTGGTGAGGGTTCGACACTGCTCTGGTTGGCAGAAAAACTATGTGTCGCGCTTGTACCACCTGTAACTTTCTCAACTACATTTTGTCGAATTTCCAACTGATTTGAATTTGTGTGGTTGCATATACCCAACAAACTCAATTTTTGCATCATAAAACAACATAAATACAATCCAAAATTGAAATACACAAACAATAATAAAAACAACATACAACTTATACCTCAAGAACATCGTAGATACACCTCTCAGACATATTCTCCTCATTCTCCCCTCTTGCTCCTCTTGCTCCTTCTAGACACTCTCCTGCACAATTTTCAACAACTTCTCTCTCTCCTTCTCCAAGAACTTCTCGTGCACCGTTTGCATTACTTTCTACCTCTCCTCCTCCAAGAACTTCTCATGCACCACCTGCAACAACCTTCCCCTCTCCTCCTCCAAGTACCTATCTTACTCATTCTTCCACTTCTCCCTTTCTTTCCCCAACTCAATAGAAACAATCTCTTCAACCTCTCTGTTAATAATTTTCTCTCTAGATGATTGAGAGTTTCCAAAATGTACCTAAAAGCCAACGCATATACCAAGACCACAGACACGTCCAAGATACTCCACTGTTCCAATCGCTTCTACCAAGATGTCATGACAACCTTGTGAAGTGAAGAGGTCGGCCTTAATTTGTTCAACAAGGTCATCCTACAACACATGAAATTTTATCTTTACCAAATTGATTTTACTAAAATAAATATTTTCCAAAAAAGTATCTACTTACAATCTTTTAAGCCACTTCGTGCGTAGTATCTGATGTGTACTCACCGTCTTTTCTTTGGCGTGCCCCTTCCATTTACCGGGTCGTGGTGGTGGAGATGGAGTGCGATCAAGACTTATAAAAATTCCCAGCTCTTCCTCCATTTGGTTTCTTTTTTATTCAATCAAATTTTTTTCATGTCTTTGATATCCTCAAAGAGACAACCTATGTGGATAGATAATTCTAGCTCGATTTTCCTTTCCTTTTTTGCTCTTTTCCATTCCTCCCAAGTAGCGTTATCAATAAATGAATATACCTCGTATAGAGGTTTTTCTTTATTTGCTCCATTTGTAATATAATCATGGATGAGTTGTGTCTTAAACCCATGATCAAGAGACAAACCAACAAAAAAAGCCTAAACAACATGATCAAGAGACTATTTCGGTGAAAAATTAACATTGATAAATATACAAAATAACGCTTTAGTGAAGAACAAACCTACTTGCGAAAATGACGTTTGATGAATATCTTTCGGAAGAGTTTTGATGAATACCAGCTTGAAAATTTCCTAGGGTTTTTTGCGAAATAACGAACTGATGTTTGAGTGTTGATAGTTAAATGAAAAG
This sequence comes from Vicia villosa, assembly GCF_029867415.1. NCBI lineage: Eukaryota > Viridiplantae > Streptophyta > Magnoliopsida > Fabales > Fabaceae > Vicia > Vicia villosa. The sequence goes on along the minus strand of NC_081183.1, from coordinate 19,456,953 downwards.
TTAGAAACTAGATAGTACTCTAAAGTACTTCATGCAAAATAAATGTCACGTCGATTTTACACAAAAACTGATTATTAAAAATATGAAATATAAAAAACTACATAGCTCCATATTCTAGGAATTCATTTAAAATATATACCCCGTCGATTATTTCGTAAAACCGAGGGGTTAAAGTATATAAAATAAAGTATTAAAATAAGATTTTGAAATTATTATTATGAAATTGTTAATGCAAAATATTTTACCTCTCAGTTGGAACAAATAAAAAATTCATTGGAAAGACGTCAAGTGAGAAATACCTATTAAACAATTGAAAAAAAAACATAAAATGCAGCAACTGGGTGTCGAAGTGAGACCCCTTATTGCTAACTTACCTTGGTTTTATTAAATATCCAAGGGCTAAAGTTTTTTATTGAATAAATAATAAAACATGACGCTCCCAGGAACTTTACTCTTGTTTTTTCATTGTTCGAGGTGTAAGTTTCATCATAAAAAGCATTATTTGTTGTAGTGTAAACAACTACTCACTTACCTACTTATTTGTACTCCAAAGAGAAGCACATACTACAACAACAACGAAGGGGTGAGAAATAACATTAATAAAGTATGAGGTACATACTGCAAGATAGAGTATAAAACACATACATATTCTACAAATAATTACATGCAGCATTGCACAACACATCCTCACTCCCAATTCAACAATCACACACAAATAGCCATTATGCATATAACACGTTTGTATAATGCAACACGTTTGTATAATGCAACACGTTTGTATAATGTACATAATATCATTGCAATTCAGGGTTAAGTAGTTCCTCTCGATTGAACTATTAACTCATACATACAACAACATAAAAATCACAATTCACACTATCAAAAATCACGACATTGTCATAACTTATAACTCATGCTCAACACAACATCAAAACGCGCATCAATAAATATTTACTCGATTAAATATTTTTAATTCAATTAAGTTCCCTCATCCAAACCTCAACAGTAGTCCAACTATCAATTAGAAGTCAAATAAATAAATTCTGCACTTTTATACTCTCAAACACACTCACTGCTCAAACTACAGAACCATGACCCCCTGGGCGTCACAGGCATGACGCTCGTCATCGGAATCCAAACCAGCCCGTCACCATTGTGATGTTCTGCTTCAACCCACGCGACTAGGTGCCATGACGGCCTACCCGTTAGCACATCAAAGGACATGACGCCCGTCAGCGGTCTGCAAACTGCACAATTTGTGATTTTGGTTTAGAGATCTTTGGAATCTCCCAAAATCACTTCCAGCCACAAATTTTTGATCCAAAATCTATCATACTCATTATAACATATTCATAACACATGGCTTCATCAATTTTAACACATTAAAATCTCTTTTTTCCCCTAAAATCATATTCATTCCAAAACCTTCCAGAGACCATCAATGGATGATATAGCACCACAACATCTACAAGAATTTACACCCACTAAGGTACACATATTTCATCATAAAAAATAAATCATAACATCAAAGGATCCCCAATTTTTCAGATTCATATAATAATACAACAAAACATATACATTCATACCAAACCTATTGGAGGTTAAGGACTCCTCTACCCTACGCCTTATGAATATACCATTTATTAAGGTTATTCTCCCCTTTACCTTAATTTCGAGCAAGAAATCTGAATTCAATGGAATAGTCTCCTATCACCCAAAGCTCCAAGTCTCTCTTTTGCCTCTAGCCTCTCGCTTACAATTCTTTCTACGTACTGTCAAAATTTCCCTAAACCTAGATTATCCTTTAACTTATATAGTTAAAGTAATCTAATTCAATTTATAATTTCACCCCTCACTTACCAATATTATTATTCCTTTCTCTCCTATATTTCTCTTAGTTTACACTATTGGGCCAAATTCTTTATTTTCTATTTAAGTTAAATAATCAAATAAAATACTATTATTTTAAATTTTAAAATAAATTCTAATATTTTAATCAACCTCTCTCCCCGCTAATTACTCCCCACACTCCCACCATAGGGTCACACGCTCCTAACACCCATATTTATTTAATTAATATTACCCAGTAATTAAATAAATACATAAAGTTCTTTAAAAAATCAAATAATTTTAATAAATCCAAAAACTAAGGTGTTACAACTCTCTTTCACTTCAAGAATTTGTTAGCTCCTTGATTTTGGGGTTGAGAGAATTTTGCAAAAATAAGATGCTTGAAAGATGCTAAGCAAGATGTCATGACATCTTGATCTGTTGTTAAAACTGAGTATAAGAATACAGGAAAAAACCAGATGTCGTGAATGATGTCGTGACATTCTTTATCAAAAGATTAACAAAAGCTATTTGGAATCTTGAAAGATTTGATTTGTTTTAAATTTATTCTACGATATTTCCTTTGGATATATTTCAGTGATTTATGCAAGTCAAGAACATTTAATCTAGAAAAAAAGAATCAAATCTCCACCAGAATTAAAGTTTCTAAATTTTGAAGATTGAAACAATATTTGTTTTCAATATTCAAAAAGATTTCTCTACAAATTTGTTGCAACTCTCATCTTGTGGATCAAGTAAAATGTTTCGAAGCCCATGGATTGTTGAAGACTATTTAAAGCCATCCATATACCTAATATAATTAAGCTTTTCACAATTGTAAAATTAAGGGAATGTTAGAAAGCTTTGGTTTTGAGAGTCTCTTGTGTTTCAAGTCTCCCACGTATCTTTTGATACTGTGTGATAAACTGTATGTTGTTTGACTGTTTGTCAAGCTGTTTGTTCTCACTCAGAAGCCTTTAGGTAATGAGTTGAGTTATTTTGTTCTCACTCTTAAAGCTTTTAAGCAAAATAGTTGAGTTCTTGTATTGGAAGTGTGATCTTTTAAGTTGGGTTTTTTATACAATCACTGGGAATGGGGCTGTTATTTATCACTGCGGTGATTGGAAGTGGGATGTCGACTTCCAAAGTCTAGATGTCGACTTCTAGGCATAGGTAGCGCTAGGTAGTGATTAGGTGAGAAGTTGTGAACTGAGACTGTTTAGATTTTAACTAATATTGTTGATAATGGACTTCCTTTCTGGTTTGGTAGCCCCTATATTAGGTGTTATTGCACTGATTTGGGTTAACAACTTTAAATATTATTTATCATTCTACAATTATAATGAAGTATGAAATTCAGTCTGATGAATCTGGTCTATTTCCAGATGTCGTAGCATCCATCGTGTCATCATGTAAGACAACTGCATTAGCATGTGTTATGCCTATACTAGAAAATTTTAGAATTTTTCGCCCTCGAAAATTACCTTAAGTTAACAGATTCAGATACGACTCCCTCATCTGGCTCTCAAGCTCCCAAGTCATATTTCCACCAGCTGGTCCTCCCCAAGCTACCTTCACAAAGTTTATCTCTTTATCACACAACTCATTCACTTCCCGATCCTCTATCCACATGGGTGATTCCTTAAACATCATGTTATCACTCACCTGCACATCATTCACTTGGATCACATGAGACGAATTTGGAATGTATCTCCTCGAGTGAGACACATGAAAAACATCATGAAGAGTAGAAAGTGACGGTGGCAAAGGGATTTGAAAGGCCACTTCTCATATCCTCTATAAAATCTGGTACGACACGATGAAACGCTGAGTGATCTTTCAAGACTTCAAAGCTCTACCAACACCAGTTACCGAAGTAACTCTTAGAAACACATGATCTCCCTCTTGGAACTCAAGTGCTTTCCTTCGCTTATCATGGTACCTCTTCTAGCGACTCTACGAATCTCTCATCTTATTTGGATCACTTTGATCTTCTCTATGATCTGTTGGACGATCTCGGGTCCAATCCCAACACCCTCTCCCGACTCATACCGACATAAAGGCATCCTATGTTGCCAAATTGGGTTTCTCTCACAACATTTCTAACTACTCTTTATTTATTTATAGTCACGACACTGTTATTTCTTATATTCTTCTATATGTCAATGACATAATTCTTACTGCTTCCTCAGATGCTCTTCATAAATCCATTATGTTTGAACTTAGCTCTGAATTTTCCATGAAGGATTTAGGTCATCTGAATTGGTTTTTAGGAATATCTGTCACTAAACATGCAGTTGGTCTTTTTCTTCCTCAAAATAAATATATTGTAGAAATTATAAAATGAGCAAGTATGCCCTCTTGCAAGTCATCACTTAGGCCAGTAGACCCCAAGGAAATACTCAGTGGCTCTTCTGGATATCATGAATCAACAAAATATTGAATTCTTGCTGGTGCATTTTAATATTTAACTCTCACAAAACCCGATATCTCTTATGCACTTCAAGAAGTATGCCTATTTATGCAATATGACCCTTAAACACAACATATGTCAACTTTGAAGTGTATCGTTCGTTAATATTCATGATACTCTTGATTTTGGCCTTCACTTATATCCCTCCTCCGTCACCAAACTAGTATCTTACACTGATGCAGACTGGACTAGTTATCTAGACACAAGACGATCCACCTTTAGTTACTGCATATATTTTGGTGACAATTTGATCTCGTGGTCTGCTAAAAGACAACACGCTTTATCTCGTTTTAGTGCAGAAGCCGAGTACCAAAAATAACTAATGTAGTATCAGAATCTTATTGGATCAGAAACTTACTCTTACAACTACGTTGCCGAGTTTCAATAACTACTCTAGTTTATTGTGATAACATGATTCCAGTTTATTTGTCGATTAATCCAGTTCAACATCAACATACCAAACACATCGAGATGGATATACATTTGTGCGTGAAAAAGTTTTTCGCGACCAAATACACGCTTTACATGTTCTCTCACGTGATCAAATTGCTGACATATTCACCGAAGTACTTCTAGTTTAACTCTTGAATGATTTTCGTGATAGTCTCAATACTCATCAACCTCCAATTCCGACTTCGGGAGTGTATTAGACCATTTTGTCCATATCTCTATATTTAAAATAGAAATGATTGTAAATTGATTAGTAATAATTATAATTGATTATATGCATAATATTTAGAATAGTATAAGAAATTATTCTGAAAATTATTATAGAAACTTTTATTGTACATAACAAAGCACAATGAAAAAAATTCAAGGCATATTATTCTCAGTGTATTTAGTGAACCACAAACTTATTTATCAACTATAAAGTTACTACTTTTACATTAACATCTATTTAGGGTACATAGCAAACTAACCATCATCACCTCTTTGTAATATAGAGATATATTGATGTCATTTAAGTATAATAAGAAGGGTGATACAAAACAGAAAATGAAGTTACTAATTGGACAGGTAATATATTAAACCCTAATTGTACATAAGAAAATTAGTAAATGTCTAACAACATATTCACTAATGCCTATTAATATTGCAGAAGTGTATCATATGGTTTTCATTAGTCCCATACTTAAAAATCATTCAAAACTATAACAACAATCCATTTCACTCCTTATAAGTAAAAATATATATATGAAAATTTTGCTAGCTAGCTAGTATGACCACAAGGTTTGTGAAGAAAAAGGCCTGCTTGATTGGTACACATTTTCTGATGATGGTGATGCTTGGTGTTGATTTGATGATGATGATGATGATTGGTGCATTTTCATATGAACAACTTCTGCTTGTGCTTGTGCTAATTGGGTTTGAAGCACATCAACTTGTTGCTGAAGAGAGGATATGGCTCCAACACATCCATACACAGGGTCCCTTACTCTTGCATTTGCTTCATATACCATTGAACTAACTGCATCACTTCTTTGATGTTCTGGTAATTCCTACCAATATTAACAAAAAAAAATAATAATTGAAGGTAAATTACAATGTGGTTTCTTATATAAAAAATGTTATCTTAATTGAAGGTGATTCATTTGGAGAAAAAGAAGAAATTTGGCTTTAGTACTCTTTACTAATATTAATATGTCTATTTTATTGGTATTTAAATGTTGCTTCTACATTTAAAAATGTGTAGCTTATACATGCATGTTTTTTTTTTCTTTCAAAATGGAAATGTATGAGACTTCCCATAAATAGAAAACTGTTTAAGATTTTTTAAGATGCAATTATAGATTAGTTAGGTAAAAAAAAATTCTAGCTTTAGGAATTTGTAAGTGGTTGTTGGGGATATAGTCAAAAGTAGATAATAAGGTGGGTGTTGAAGTTGGTTACTTTGGAAAAAAGGGGAGGGATTTATTTTTATATAGTTGACTAGAGACTATTTATTATTGTAATCATAAAATAATACTTGAATTAAATATTCATTATACAAAAATAAAAAAACATGTCTTAACTATACATTTCTATTAAAATATTATAACTATTTTATCATATTTTTATTTTATATTAATTTAGGTTTCTTAAATGATCTCCTAGTATCAAATTAAATATTAATTATTATTATCATTATTTGTTCTTGATTAAGGATTCAATCCATATCTTTACAAATAGGTTTACAAATAGGGATTATATTGAATATTTTATATTAAAAATAAGATCTATTATTAATAATACTTTTCATTTATTTTTTACACATACTTACGAATTCAACCAGGTATTCGGAGTTTCTTTCGACCCTACTTGAACTATTAATCGTTTTATCGACTGCTTTTACTATTGAGTTTTCAAATATATAGGAATGTGTGTTGTACTGTCTTTTTAATGATAGGTTCTATTGAAAAAAATCTTAATGTTCGATTGATAAATTGTTATTGACATGTCGTCGATCACTTTATATGTTTGAAGATCAAAATCGAATTATTTATGAATTCCATTGATTCTCCCTCTATTGATTTTGATATTGATCATATATATACAATTTGTTGTTCTTCAGTCTATTGGTTTAGTCCTCCCTGTGTAGATGTTCTTTTTAATTTCTCACTTCAACTTTACTTCCAACATCATATCAAGTGTCAATTTTAACGTCACCTTCGACATCACTTCGTCTTCTGACATGATTTTCTATTTTATCTCCATGTTCATCAATGATTGATACACCTCTCTAAGATAATTCATTTTAGTGATTTCTCTATTATGATGTTATTTTGTTTGGTTTGTTCTCGTAATTTTGAATACTAGTATTTTTTAACAAACTGAAAACATAGTAAACTTCAACTTAAAGGAGAGTGTTAAAATATTATGAATATTTTTTAATATTATTTATATTAATTTAGAAATGATTAGAATATATTTTAATATTAGGTTGAATATTAATTATTATTATTATATTATTATTGAGTCTATGTAATTATTTATATAGGAATTATTATTGAGTTTTCTTTTATCTAATCAAGAGCTATTATCATTAATACTTTTCTCTCATGTTTTACATATACTTACCAATTCAACAATTTCTATATTAAAATATCACTATTTTTACACATCCCTTATTACTATTTCTACGCACATAACTCGTGTATTTTTATTAATCACGATAGCTAAAAAATAAAAAAGAAAGTAATATATACATCATCAATGTATCATGCTTACAAGATAATTATTTATATTTACTACTTTATTTAGAAGATGAAATATCGTTATCTAGGAATTAACATCACTTTTTGTCATATTACTAAGGTGTCTCTATCAATGTAACCCTGATTTTAAAGATAAAAGGAAAAGGTGAAACAAATAATTATTATTAAAACAAAAGGTGACATAAAATAAACTATAAAACTTTATTTTATTCCTAGTTTATCATTGCGCAAGCAGTCCAAGATGAAAAGCCATGCATGCTGTGGTCATAAAGAGCGATATTGTTGAACAAATTGATTACATATAACCCAACCAGTAATCATGCAGCTTACAATATCTTTTAATTTTTACTTTATCCTCTTCACACTTAATATTGGTTTTTTTTTGCACAATACAGTCATCTATTTTTTTTTTAATAAGCATATCGTAATTTATTTGATTTAGTATTTTTTTTTAGTTTGTTTTATTGAGAGTTGGTTTTACCTAGTAGTAGTATATGATCAATCTTAGAAATTTTGAGATTTTTTTATTTTTCGTTTAGGGTTAAATATAATTTATTTTTGATATGACCTTTACAATTGTGTGGATCATTGAAAAAATTCTTAAATGAATATATATTTTTAAGATTAACATATATTAAAGAAGATTGATTTGTGTTTGGATACAAGTATGAGTGATTAAAGTTTCAAATTATTTATAAATGACTGAAATGTTGAATTTATAAGAGAGATAATCTATTTACCTAACACATTACCAAATTTAAACACATGATAAAATTCTAAAATCAATTGAGGAAGAAGACAGAGTTCAAATAAAATTTGTTATGATAAAGTAAAATGTTTTTTTATAAACTTTAATATGGGATATTTAAACTTTTTTTAATATTATTTTTGCATTAAATACTATAAAATTTAGTCCATAGCTATAGTTGGTGTTCGAGAATTTGGAGAGGAAGGGAGGAAAAGTCCTTGAAAAAAAAATTAAGTGAAAAGAATAGAAGATGAGTGACTTATTTTTATTCACAAACAAAAATTCTTCGAATTTTGGGAAATTAAAAAATTGTATTAAATGATGGATTTGAAGAATTTTAAAAGAGTTAGACACAATTTTTAAATATAATTTATATTGTTATAATATTTTAAAAATTAAAAATATTATAATGACATATACTCTTTAATCATTATATAAAAAAACATTTCAAAAAATATAATTATATATATATATATATATATATATATATATATATATATATATATATATATATATATATATATATATTTCGAATCCTTTTAATTCTCCTCCTCTTCAAACTCTCAATCTATATTAAAATTTTATATTAAATCGAATTCATCATAAAAAAAATCAATTTATAAAACAAAGTGAAAAGTGACTATAAATATCAAATCATGTCTTATCTTTATTATTTGTTTAGTATGGTTTCAGGATTTAAAGGTAATTTATGTGCATCCTTTAGCTTTTTTGTGCTAAGGTATCATTTAGATTACTAGTTATTATCTTTCTTTAACATGAAGAATGAGAATTATAGAGAATTCATTAAAAGTGAGAACTGTAGGGCCAACCATCAACTAACTAACCACTATAACAGAAAATGATATGGGATATCACAGCACCTTCTAATTTATTTTTTAAATAACAAATCACATATGTAATATATAGGAAAAAAAAAAACACAATAAATTTTCTAATCTATTACAAGATCATAAAATATTTGGTATATATAAAATGTTCTTATCTTTCGAAAATTTCAACTTAACCGATTTTATCGGTTCAAACCGTAATAACCATTGTTATGTATGTAAATTTTTTATAGTTATTACCATTTCGCATAATGACATCTCAAATTATAGAATTCTTACGAATAATTGTATTGTTTCTATTTGTATATTTTCTTTGCTGTCTTTGTTTTTCTTAATGGCGAGTTATTAACTTTTCAAACTTATTTTGAATAGTTTATAAATTAATCAAGTAAATTTTTTGATTAATTCACTCTAACTTTTTCCATGATAGTGATCAAATATAATGGTTTTATATTTAAGTGCACGCATAAAATTCAATTTGACTTGGTCATAAAAAAAAAATTCACCACAAAATTCTCATGAAAACGATTGGAATTATTATCATGTAATGATGACATGATAATTATTAAAATAAAATAAAGTGCATAAATTAAATTATGAACCTGTAACATTTTGTTCACATTGCTTGCTCCAAAAACCTTATGAACACTTCCAAACTTATGAGGTTCATCAGCTGGAAAATATGGAGCAAACACACAATCATGGGCACATCTTCTTCTTAGAAGCTTGCATGCAGCACATGGTGTCATTACACCATGCTTTCTACCACCATCCTTCATCTTCCTCTAATCACTACAATAATATATAGCTCAATATTTTGAATTGTGAGAATTTCCTTAAATTAAATTTGGAAAAAAAATGAAGAAAAATAGCAAATGATTTTTTTTTTTCAATGTGAAATATGAATTAGAAGTTGATAGGAGATGATGTTATATAGAGAAGTTATGTGACACAAAATCTTTTTTGGGTCCCACAAAAGAAGAGTTTGAGATATTGTTGGACAAAAACATCCATGTTGATAAGATCTTTTACCCCACCTTACATATTATCTTTTGTCTCCAAGTTTATTTTGCTTTATATTTCAACATTATCCTAGTTATATTTTGATTTGTGCATAAGGTCTCAATTAATTATAGTAACATTTAATCTACTTGAAAACGATTGTAAAATACTAACCATTATCACTTTAATTAACAGTAATTTAATATTTGAATATATTATTTTTGTTCTCTTAAAATTTAGTTTTGATGGCTTCATTGTTTGAAATTTCAACAAACCATCAATTTTGTGATGTTTTCAAATAATAATTGATACAGCTTGAGATTGTTGTGTTGATATTGTAGTGTTGCTCTCTTCAACATCAAGTGTTGGTCCACTAGTGTTTCTCAATGACCTTCTGATGTTCTTTTTCTTTAGATTTAAAAGTGGCACATGAATTTTCCCTTTGTTTAGTTTGTTAAGGATAGAATAGAAATTGTGTCAATTTGTACGGATTGTAAACAAACTCATAGCAAGAAAAGTAGTACGAAGGCTTCCTAAAATATATTAGAATTACTCTTTAAATAATGCTATTTCGACCCAAATTATTATATTTATTTCAATAGAGAATCTGAAGTGTGTAGTGAAATAATGAAATGAGATCTTCGATTGGTAAAATAAGTTTTTTGTGCGGAAGAGAGAGAATTGATATGTAAAGTTATCACTTTAACGTCTAAGTCACTGAAGGAATGAAAAGTAATGTAAAAGTGAGAATGAATTTGAATATATAAAATGATGTGCTTTACACTTATATACTAAGAATGGTTGGAACCGTTTGTGAGTGGTGCAGTGTGTCACGCAGACAACCGTCTGATTGAATCGGGCGATGGTTTTTGCGTTGGAGGACAAAATGCTCTACTTATGGGTAGGAAGAAGGTCCACTTGTTCCATGTATTTATTTTCTTGGATTTTGCTTTTGGACTTTTTGAAGTAGTCCTTGCGGACAACGTAGAATAGTTATCCCTCAAGCCATTATTCTAACTTTGTAGAATGAGGGATTTGCCAAATAAATATTTATGCCGACTATTAATAGGGTAGGTGGAGAGACTTGATTGGGCCTTACTAGCTTTTGGAACAAATACATTAAATGTCTTTTTTCTTGATCAGGCAGTGTTTCTCAAGGAAACTCTAACGTGCATCGCTATGTGTGATGGTAATGATATCATCTCTTTTTTAGGGTACTTAAATACTCTGAATTGTTTACGATGAGATTTTAATTGTTGGTGGGGTGTTTATGCACTTCCTAGTGTAATGGATTGCACTGTTCACTTTTATTGAGGTATATGTAAGGAGTTTTGGAACTACTAGTTTCTCTTTCTTCGATTATTTGTCGAATTTTGAACAAGTCCCTTCTCACGCCTTCTCACGCCTGTAACTTCTTCTCTGGCGCTCATTCTTTTTACACTAATCTTCATATTTGACATGTTTGTGCCACTCTTTTTGGCATGATCTGCAACATGTGGGTCACCAACTTCGTTCTTTAGAGGTAACATTCAAGTCTCCTTATTTCTATTCTTGCTTTCTTTATCAGGGTTTTTAAAGAAAAGGGTTTACTAAATTCTTAGTCTTTCTGATTCAGTTTTTAATTAACTTCCTTGTCGTAGGTTTGCTTTGAAAAAATGTGAAATTTATCTTTAAATATGCGTTAGGATTCTATTCGCATTCATTTCTCAATATGTTTCTAAAATCTTATAATCCCTTGCAATGAGGGATGTTCAACCTAATGTTTGAAAGGAGGCATGATACAATTCTTCGGTGTGGACCAGAAGATGTTGGATATCGCCTTTTCTTCACTTGTGAGAGCAGTTTAGACCATGACTTCACAACTGCGGGACCTTCTAAGGATTGAGCTATGATAAAAAGAAAAGAGGATGTGTAATAAATACAATGAGTGTTTCATTCTCCTTCACGAATGCTTATTCTTCTAGAAAGTTTTTTTCCTCCCCTTCAATGATTTTGAGCTCGGTGTGTTTAATCATTTATTAATCGTCTCTTCACAATTCTATTTGGTGAGTTGGGTCTGCATCCAAGTCTTTCAAAATTGGTGTGCGATGGGATCTTTATATGTGCAAGTTTACATAGTTAAAGTGGTAGCAAGTGATAAATGTAAGAGTATTATTCCCACGGATATTGTATTAACTTAAATTGATTTTAAATTCAATTATTTGTGAATATTCATGAGCAGAGAATAATAATGGACGTAGTTGTCATAAGTTCAGAATGAATATTAATAGATAAAAGGTAAGGAATCTTATTAGAGATGAAAACATGTTAAGCTAAGATCCATTTAATGAGTTTAAACTATAGTGTTAGTGTGACGAGATCTATCGCAACAGATGAGGCCATAACGTGACATAGTGGTGTATCCCATGGTGGGGACATTGTCTCAACATTTCTATAGATCTCTCCCTAGCATTAAATAGGAATTCATCTTCCCCTAGCTTAAATGATGTAATCTCATAACTCATTAGCATTCTTAACATTAGAAAAATATTTGGGTAAGAATTTATCAACTAAATCATTCCATGTGGCTATGTAATTTGGTTCCAAGAAATTTAACTACTTCAATCTAAAAGGATCATTTGCAACTCTAAAGATCTTGAAATTGCTAACAACTTTTAAAAATTGCCTCAAATGGAGACGGGGATCATTAGTAGCGGCACATGAGTATTGTCTAATAAATTGCAGCATTTGGAACTATAAAATAAAAATAAATTTGATTTTACAGAATTGTGCGATCAAGATCCAACAGCTAATAACCTCGTGATTACGTAAATACTCTTTGTATTGATTGCATGAGATTCAATTTCATTGTTTAGCCAGAGTTGTAATTGTAATGAATAAACAAAATAGTTAAATAAGTTTTTGGTCCATATAAATATTACAGCTTTTATTTTTAAATAACATATTGATTGCATGAGAGAAGGCTAAGTACTTGCCATGCTTACCTGATCACTATATACCATCATAGATGTTACTTGCACATTCCATTAACATTGTCCAGTAGGGTCCACGTAATATATAATTTACCCATATGATATGACCATGATTGGCCAGTATTATATACTTTGTAGAAGAAAACAAACATTGATGACCATTTCATAATCTTTATGCTTACGTTGGTATATGCTGTGGATTATAATGCATGTCTACCATTTTTATGAATTATTCGCATATTTTATGCATTTCATTTACCTCTCCTAACAAGGGATTAAGATGGGTGAATAATGTGTACAAACTGTAAATGTCCATTTTGTTTTTTTTTAATGATATCCATGTCTTACCTTTTTGTTGCTTAACTTGATCTTCAAGCGACATTGTTGGAACTAAATCTACAGTATTGAATTTTATCTACTTTAGATTTTTCTAATGATAATCAGTATCTTCACATAAATAAAATAACTAGGTTCGTGTATTTATTTATTCTCAAGAGTATAATATATATAGTTTATAAATCACGTGTTTATGTGTTTATAAATGAGGGAAGTTTGATCCTACAAGTTAATTTTATAGGATTGAGTTGGATTTTATTATATTTTTTAATATAATATTTTAATTTTATTTTATTTTTTCGCTCCATATATATGCCCAATTTTTGACGAGAAAAAATATTTTAAAAGTCTTACATCAAATAATATTAATATGTGCTAAACAATTCTTTTTCTACATAATCATGTTAAATTAGACGCAATCATATTTCTTAACAAAATATTACAAAAACATATTCTTCAATGGAAGGCAGAATTGAAGCAAAATTGCTAAGCAAACCATAAATTGTAAATATATATATCATTTAAATCTCAAATTTATGAAATATCTAATTTATTTCTTAAATTGTTTGATGTTATTGAAAATATTCTCTTTAAACCACCCATACCACTTCTAATAAATCTTCAATTTTCATATATAAATTATAGATGGTTGTCGTTCAACAAGGAATCATTTATTTCATTTTAGCTCTTATTGTAGATGGTGCGGATCCTCTAAAAATAAGATTGTTGACTATAGTTAGACAATTTAATAGGACAACTTAATGTTTGTAAATTTGGGATTTTAATTTGTTAGACGCTTACAATTTGATAACCTAAAATAGAGGTTTTTACAAAATTGCTTGCATTATTTAATTTAATTAGTGTATTAGAAATAGAGTTCACCTAATTCAGTAGTACAAACTAATTTGTATAGTAAGACAAGGGTGCAATACCATTGGGTGTGGTGGAGTTTTATACTTAATGCATTTTTATAAAATCGATTTTTAAGATGGAATGGCACTCTATATAAATATTTTATTAGTTCAGTCTGTAATTAATGTGAGTTGTTTTTTTTTTTTATAAATATTTTTTCAATATATCCCCTCACGTCTAATATTTTTAATTTTGGACATGACATACATATATAATTGGTGAATTACAATAATTAATAGGACCTTGGTACTAAGATAAAATTAAAGTTTGATATAACTTATTCCTACAATATCATATTATAAGGTAAAGGTTGTCAATCTATATAAATTATTTTTATGATTTATATTTAACCAATGGAAAATTTGAGTTTTTCCCTATACATCTCTCGCGTTTTGTATCGCAGGATTTAATGTGTTAATATATACAATGAATACTGTGAATATCAATATGTGACACTTTCTTTTAATACGCCCCTTATGGTCAAATTAATTGGAATTTGTGTGCATATATAAATTAAAATCTAAAGGATGTAGAGATTATTATAGAGATTTTTTTTATTGACCCCATATGGGATGATCCCCAGCGAAAATTCCAACTTGCCCCTGCTTCAGAGATGTATCTCCGAAATATTTTTTTTATAAATTTTTTCAGACTTCGGAAATGCATCTCCGAAATCTCCAAAAAATTGATGTTTTCGGAGATGCATTTCCGAAATGTATGAAATTTAAAAAAATACGTTGTTTTTAACAGTCAGCTATTATTTCGGAAGTTCATTTTCGAAATAATGTGTTCATATACCATTTTCCCTCCTTCACTATTTCATCATTTTTCTCCAAAACAAACTCAAACCCTCTCCAAAACTTCCATCAATATCAATCAATTTACAAATGATCGGAGCTTCGCTTGTCGTGAACAATTGCTTGATTGGGTTCGTAGTGAAGCTAGTAAACTTGGATTTGGCATTAATATTTTATGGCCCGACAATGGAAATAGTAGACGGAAAGCTTTTGTCGTTTTGAGTTGCGAGAGGGGTGGGAGGTATGTACCAACAAATCGGATATTAAAACACGAAGACACGGGATCGAGAAAGTGTGGGTGTCCGTTTAAGTTGCGCGTGACTCGGAGGGTTGATGATTTGTGGCGTTTAAGTGTCATTTGTGGAATTCATAATCATGCCTTGGATGCCAAGTTACACGGGAATTCAACGGCGTGTCGGTTGTCCCGCGAAGAGAAGAATGTTATTTCGGATTTATCGATTATCAAAGTGGCGCCGAGAAACATACTTACCGATTTGAAGCGAAAAAAACCGGATAGTGTTTCAAATGTCAAGAAAGTATACAATGAACAAAACAATTTTAAAGTCTTGAAAATGAGCCCTCGGTCGGAAATGCAACAACTTTTGAAACCATTAGTCGATAACCTATACGTGTCAAGCTTCCGAACGTGCGAGGACAAAGTTACGGTGCGTGACATTTTTTGGACACATCAACTAAACGATCTCCTTCCTACTTTGAACATGTTGATGCATTGATGCTGGATTCACCGACACCAAAGTCCAAGTGTAGTGGTAACAAAGGAGCGCGTATTTTGAAGCCGCCTCGCACACCTCCGATCAAAATATATCCCATGATCTACATTGATGAGATGCCTCTCTTTATGCACAAATATATTGATAACATAGTTGATGTTGGAGGCGACGACAATTTTGGATATCGGGACGTTGCGGGTTTGCTCGGAAAAGGAAAAGAAAATCACACTCTTATTCGACGGGAACTTATTTCGAAGTTGACTTCACAAAGGGACATCAACGCCCGACTCTTTGAAAATTAAGAAATCTTTGAGAAACTTCATGATTCACTTGTTCCATCACTAAGCGGTATCTCCCCGGTTTCGAAGTAGATGGCATTCCCCGATATGGGCCATCTCATAGCAAGTGAGTACGATTGAGTGTGTGTCGATTTGACGAGATTTGGATTATGTGAGACATTCTTTCCACTTCATAGACGACCGCCTTTGGACGCGTCGAGCCGCATCATATGTATCGGGTATCTAAGATCGCGCCACTTTGTTCAAGTTTTTTTGAAACCGGGGTGTCCTATACCGGCTACTTCTTATCAGTGGATGACACATCATACAAATGAGGCGGAGACTTAGCCAGATCCTTTCTTTGAAAGAATGGCGGAGTTTGAAGAAATGATGAAGCAAGAGCGTGAGGAAAATAGAGGGCGGTCGAAGAACATAACGATTTTAGATCTAAGCGTGTCATACCCTAATTTTGACCCCCCCTGAGATGTTATACTTTCAGGTTTTTCATCAGAATCAAAGCAGTTGCTTAGAACAGTCACTTGTTCATTTGATGCTTAATCGAGGGAGTTCAAGAATAAAGAGCTCAGGCAAAGGATCGGTCAATAAAAGGGATGGTATCCAACACAAACATTAGGATTCAAAAACTTAATTCTATTAACCTATGATTGGTTAAGAGACCCATCACCTGAACCCAAGCTTGCTTACCTCACCAGTCTAGGGTTTTGAGCCCCATCAAGGACTAAAATACAGAATCACATATGGGAAACCCTAGAAAGCTCCAGGGCATCACTCAAAGGCATCAATCATCTTCAAATATCTCATATGACAATATCCAAAAGGGATTACACCTCAATTCAAGGTCTACAGTCACCAATTTCACTTGGTCAACAATTAGGGTTTTTTACCCTAATTCACCTGGACAGTTGACTTTTAATCAGGGAACGGATCTAAAACTCAAAGCATAGGTCAATATCCTACAACAACTCAATAGGATCCATTCATATAATTCATTTGATGAGGATAGCTTAATTCACTTAAAATCTCCTGAAACGCGATTCATTTGAAAAAGTCAACTATACAAGATCACCTTTGACTTTTTGGAAATTTTGGTCAACCATGACTTTTGAAGATTCAAATCATCAATATATGATATTTGAAGTCATTTGATCAATAAAAATCAAGAAAATCAATCAAGAATCAAAAAGTCAAAGTTTGACTTTTCATACTTAGAAAATTTTCTAAGTGTTTTCAAGTGGTTTTTACCAAACTTTGGAAGGGAATATCTCAAAATTTCACCTTCAAACTGAAAATAACTTCCAACATGAAAGTTGTAGATTTTGATCCAATGAACAACTTTGTCACATATGATTTTTTGGCTAAAAATTAACCATTAAAGAGATATGGAGCTTCAAAGTGACTGCCTTCACAAAACTTGCAAGAAAACCCTAGTTTTCTTTAAACTTTATGGGACATTTTCACTAATTTCCCTAAAGATTTTGGGCAAACACCAAACTAATGAATTGAAAAGTACATGTTAAGGGCTTTCCAAATTGTGCTCAATCTTCTCCAAATTCATTTTGTGCTAAGAGATATGATTGATCAAAGTTAGGCATTTGAAGTGAAATTATAGGTCATGCCTAAGTGTGAAATTTGCAATTTTATGCAAGTGCTTACACTAAATGATGCCTCTAAACTTCAGAGACATTGCAAGTATAGGAGAGAATCATTTGCATCATTACACAAATTTTTGAAAGGAATATTCCAAAACCAAAACATGTGATTATGTAATGATTGCATTTTGAGAACTTATGGCCAAGTGGTGATTCATTAAAGGAATCTTCTCCCAACCAATTGGAGCTCATTTCTGCAGCAAATTTGTCCCCTAAGATCAAGCAAAACCTATGGCTAGGGAGTGGTATCAAAGAACTCATCATTACATATGGATCTTACTCACATTTCTTCATAGCCAAGGAAACCAAACTCACTTCACTAAGGAAGCTTACTATCTCCAATTTCTCTGCATCATTTGCCTATAAATACAAGTGCATTTCCTTAGAATTAAACACACCAAAGCAATAGAATTCTTGCTTTCTCTCTTCTTTCTTCATACTTATGTTTTTCAAAGGTTCTTTGGCAAAAAAAGACTCGGATTCTTCAAACCAAAGCTCTTCCTTTGGAATTAAGTATTCAAACACATCAGGGGAGGCATTTAGAGGTGATCCAAACCTCTGAAACACTTCTGTACGTGGAGAATCATCATCTTCACCTCTCATTTGGAGTTGTTGCAGTTGGGGTTGAGCAAGAGGTTCTGGGCAGTTTCAATCCAAGTTAAGCATCTAAACACCTTCCAGGAGGATCACTGAAGCTATCTGGATCATTGCAACAACTCTGCAACACACTTTGATCAGAGCGAGATCTCCATTTTTGAGGTAAGTTTCCAAATCTTCAAACTCTATAATTCACGCATGATAAATTAAAAATGAGGTTACCAGTTGGTTTCTGCACCTTTAAGGATCATTAGCCCTCAATCAATTGCATCAAATCATGCATATAGAGTATTTCATGTTTAATTTCAGTTTTAGGGTTCTTAGTGTTCATGCTTGCGAATTTTAAGTTACACTCAGAATAAATGAAATTAAAGGATACTATCATGATCCTCGTCCAAAATCGAGCAAAATCCGTCTTTACATCTTTGGATTTGGTTGAGAATTGAGAGAGATACGATTTCCAGAAATTCAAAAGCTTGAGGTTGAAGATGAAGATGGTGGCGCCATTTTTCAAATTTCCTAGGTTTTAGTTTATTATATTTTGAACGGTTTGTGTTTAACCTACGAATTCATCGTAGTGTCCCAATGGTTACAGCACGCGTCCAAACTCTTGCCATGCCTTAGGTCTGGGGTTCAATCCCCCCCTCAGACCTTTTGTCCATTTTATTTTCCAAATCATTTTTATGCCTTGATTTCAAATATAATCACATGGGCACCTCTGATAATCAGTCCACGCGCGTGGCTCAGTTGGTAATTGTTTTGTTGGATAACCAAGAGGGCGTGAGTTCAACCCTTGGTGAGGCCAAACCATATTTTTTACCACTATTTTTCTTCCCTTTTATTTACAACTTCACATAATTATTTCACCTATCAAATTAAATCATTTTTGCTTCATTTTTCACACACTTCTCATTTAATATATCTATTTTGAGGATATACCAAAAAATCATAAAAAATATATTATTTTATTATATTTAAATTAGGTTAAAAATCATATATTTTAAGTAGGTTTTAATACTTCAAAAAATATAATTTTCATTTGATTTTCAAAACCTAATCTCTTGTAAATATTTATGAGTTGAAACCCTATTCATTTAGGTCTTAGTAGGGTATGAACTTTGTCATTACCCTAATTAAGTTAAACTGTTTTCACACCAGTAATCATTTCAATTGCAAATCATTTTCAACTGTTTCTCATAAACAGTAAATAAATTCTTGGGCCTCTAATAGAGTGTAAGTCCCATCCCTTTCTCCTTTTTATATTCAATTAATTCTTTTCAAATAACTGTTTCTATAACTGTCAACCAGTACTATAAAGTACTGGGCCTCTATTAGAGTGTAAGACCCAACACCTTTTCTTTTCTTAGTTTGTTTTCAAAAACTATATTTACAAAATCTTCTTTCTATTTTCAAAACATTCTTCTGGTATTTGAAGGGAATTATTCTCGGTGAAACTCTTCAGATACCTATGTGACCTTTGTCCATCTTCACTTCTTCTATTTTCAAAAACCCTTAACTGTTTATTATAAATATTCAACTGTCATCAATAAAATTGCTGGTAAGGCTTTGTACAACATCTTCAAAGGCCTCCACTCCATCCAGGTTAGGCTTTATAGCTTTCAATTTACAGTCTTTATTTATATTACTGTCAAATATAGAATTGTTTATATATTGTTTAGAACTACGTCTGAGTGTAAACCCTAAGACAGTTAAACTATATATATTATAGGAATATGGACTAGGATTGAGAATGTCTTTCCGGTGAAGGCTTTTTCCTAATTAGAGATCTTTAGTTCAAACTCTCAAGATGAATTATTCCCGGTGAAACATCTTGAAAAAAGCCTTAGAACCCAAAATAGGATACATCCATCCAAAGAGGAATTATTCCCGATGATACCTCTTACCCATTTGCTTAGAGCCAAAATAAGTTCAAAACCACATAGCTTCCTCTTGTGCTATAACAAGGAACCTCGATGACCCTCGATTAGCCTCCTCTTGGGCTTTGTACAAGGACCCACAGGCTTCTTAAAAGCATTTCCAACTTCCTCTTGAGCTTGTATACAAGGATCCATCAGGTTTCTTATAAACATAGGAACAGGTCTTTAGTTACCTTTTAGCCTATCCTGGTGAGTTTCCTCCATTCTTTAAACCAGACTTTAAACAAGCTAAGATTGTCTCAATCTCATATTGAGTACACCCTTTTGGAATGAGAGACATGGACAGTCTCTGTCAACCTTATCTTTATTAATTTCCTTAGCAAAGTTTAGGATCCATAGTTATCTATCCTCTATCAGTGTCAGCCTTAATCTTGGGCTGTAAACAAGAACTCTCAATTAGATATTCTTTCTGCTGTAAATCTAAAATTCCTGGAAAGGGTCAGCCTCCAATCATTCTTTCATTTTAATAAAAATCCCTGGTAAGGGTCAGCCTCCAATCATTCCTTCATTTTAATAAAAACCCCTGGAAAAGGGTTAGCTTCCAAAATCATTCCTTCATTTTAACATAAAATCCCAGGAAAGGGTTAGCCTCCAAAAATCAGTCTTTTAATATATAAATCCTCCAGTAGATTAAAACTCCCCCGTGAGTCCTTCATCATTAAGTAGCCACAACCTTGGGTGTCATACCCCAAAATTTGCCCATACAATTTCTCTTACACAAATACAAATCAATACACAAAGCTCCCAGACACACTCTCCTATACAAGGCTCTAAAACCAGGGTTTGGCTCACTCAAAGGAAAATCAGTGAATTAATGGCTCCAAGACATCTCATATGGCTCAATACATCTCACATTATCTCTATGAAAAGTATCAAGGCTCATTTCAAAGAATTGGTCACTCAATTGTTCAGAAGGTCAACAGTCGACTAGGTTAACCAAAAAGTCAACTGTGGTCAAAGTAAAGTCAAAACTCTTGATTTTTTTGTCAAGGTCCTCATATTGAAGTATCATTCACCATTTGATCAAGAATTGATCATGGTTCATCCAGGAAAGATCAACAATCAACAAATCAAAAAGTTTCTACATTAGGGTTTTGTACAGGAGAAGTCAACTGAACTTTGACCAGCCATAACTCTCACATGGAACATCAGAAATTTTCCATCTAAATCTCATTTTAAAGGAAATTTGATTCTCTACAAAATTGTGTCTCACATGCCAAGTCTAAAAATGCTTCATTTGAGAGATATGGACCAAAACATTATAGGTCCTTTTCAAAAGTCAACAAAAAGACACTTTTTTCAAAAAGACATAAAATGAGCATGGAAAATAATTTTGATATGAGACCAAAGACACTGGTTAGAGGACTCCCTAAGGTTTCTAAAAAGTCTTAGAACACTCCCATACCTCAAAAAATGAGAGAAATGGGCCTTTTCAAAGTTAGGTCATTTTGGAGGGAAAATGTGAAGAAAACTTGAAACTTTTTGCAATTGGGCCCATATTTTTGAAATCCAAACTTCTTCCTTATGATATTAGGGGCCCATAAATCATTGGCCACAAATTTATTTGGTTTAAATTAATTTTATAGAATTTTTTTCATTAAAAGTTCCATAAGATTAAAGAAAATCAAAAAGATTTGAAAGAAATTTGTTTGGCATCAAATCCAATCAATATTTACTCCAAAACTCAATCAAAATTCGTGCACATGGTAAATGGAGAGAGATTGGATCATTCAAGGCAAAAATAGAAAGTTTCATAACTTATTTCCAATCAAATTTCTCAAACAAGCAATCCAAGATTTAAAAGGATTTGTTCTTATTTTGTTAACCGAGATCACTCTCTTATATAAACACAACTCATATCAAGCCCTAGGGGACGAAAGTTGGCTGCCAAGAACCCTAGTTCCATTCTTCAAAATTCAAGAACAAGTCACATTCGGATTCAAGGATACAAGCAAGTTCAGGGTGTCTCATTGATTCTAACAGGTTCCTAAAGGTGTTTAGAAGCTATCCAGGTCTTCACCCTTGATCAACGAGCCCAAATTCACCTCTATTAAGCCACGGTTTGCATTACTTTAAACTCATTCGATTTGCATTATTCATGCATTATTAGTGATTTTAATTCACATATTTGTGTTTAGTATTGTATAATGATCGATTCTGGAAATTTATTCGCGTTATTATGCCGTTACGAATGATACACCATGTTAGGGTTTACAAGCTCACATTGGGGCTTTTCGATTTAGCGCGAATTGAGGCTCGATATTGGTTCATAAGGATCCGTGATATCAAAACGAGCATGGATATGATCTCTGTTATTATTTTTGGTGCGTATGTGCGTTGTTGATTGTTGCAGGTGGAATAGCTATGAACAATATCATAGTTGAGTCGTAGCAAAATCAAGGGATGTTTTGCAGGTCTTTTGGAGAAGACAAAGACGTGTCACACTGCTAGTGGTTTGTTTAAAATTCGCGCTCGTTTTGAAACATTGAACGTTTGTTTTAATATACTATCGGCGGAACGTATCATTGGTACACGAAACGAATTTGGTTCAGCTGGTAAGCGCATATGGTTGTTCACCCAGGGGTCCAGGGTTCGATCCCTGACCCTAGTATATTTTTTCAATATTTTCCTTGCAGGTTCCCATGCGTCTCATCCATAAGGGTTTGTTGTGCACCCTCAAGATCCAACCATCAGTTCCACAGCGCTTTGGATCCAACGCCTTCAGCAATGAGAGTGCATCATGCTCCATCAGAAACGTACCACAAACAATCAAAAGCTAAGTTTTATGTTTTATTTATTTATTATTATTATAAACTTGTTTGTTTTATTTTTAATATATGTATATATATATCTTGTTTCAAATTCTTTTTTTTCTATCATAATGAATTATTTTCAAAACCTTTTTTTATTAACAATAATAATTTATTTATTTTATGTCCTTTTAATATTTATATTATTTTCTTACTTTTATTCTCTCATTTATTTATATTAAATATTTATTATATTTAAATTATTTTAATTATATATTCACTTATTTTCTTTTATTTAAATCATATTTAATTACTTATATTTTCAAAATTCATATATGCTTTATTTTAATTCATGAGAAATCATCAAGTAAATTGTTTTTACCTGATCTTATTTAATTTTTTTTCCCTAATTTAATTAATTAGGTCGCGAGACCAATAATTAATTAAATCAATTTACCATTATACTCAATTTGAATCCTAATTAGGGTTTGCCCTACACTGAATACATTTCTTTTTTCTGTGCCTTTCCAGGTTTGGCTTTACAAATACCTTCCGACTGCACGCCACGTCAAAGAACGAAGCTAAGTTCTAATTTCTTCTTATTTAATATTTTTCACCTATTATTTTGTTTTAATTAGGGTTTGATTGGCCCTGTCAATGAAATCCCTCTACACTCACTTCCTCTTATTTCTCTATTCAATTATCAGATGGTCAGAGTCAATGCTTCAATCTACCTCCAATTCTCAACCTTCATCAATCGAAGCTAAGTTTCTTTTACCCTTTTTCTGTATTGTTATGTTTATTTTTAGGGTTAACCCTAGTTGCCTCTGAACAAATAGTACACTCACTCTCTTCTGTTTATTCTTTCCTTTTCAATTTTCAGGGTTTATTGACCGCCAAGTCTACGAGTGTTGGTAACCCTAAACCCTAACCTTAATATTTTATGCTTTATTATTACTTATGTCAAACCCTATTAAGGGATCCGCTGGTTACAATTTCCCTCCCCCGTATTTGTTGATTATATTGTTTAAATTGTGTGGTTAGTAATTTAGGGAGTGCAATCTTGAACTGAATTAGAGCCATTTAATTACAAGATAATATATTCCGAATTGAATCACGTGATTGGGGCACACACGCACACTTTTGGGTAACCCTCTCTGTTGCCTGTTGCCCGTTGCCTTTGCATTGTGTATTTTTTGCAGAATAGCCAGTCCCTCGAATACGAGGATACCTCAGCCATGTTGCCTCGATTAAAGGTCATGGTCCCTAATGATGCTGCCTTCGATACACTAACATGACCTCGACCCTCGGAAGTTGCCTACGAAAAAGGCTGAGGTATCTTCTGGTTGCCTACGAAAAAGGCTATTCTGATCCTTCCTCTTAGACTACCTGCCTCTCTATGGCATGGGTCAGTCTTTGGGCGGATGATAACGAGATGACCCTTCAACCTCCAAACGAAAGGCTTCCTGCCCTCTTATGGCAAGGATAGACCCTTTCATCCTGAAAGGCTAAAAAGAGATCTATCATCTAAGTTCAAGGTAATTGCCCCTAATTGCTTTGCCTTGCTCTAAACCTCTTGCTATATTCTTTCTCAAAATTCTTCGAAAGGGCAACGCTTATTTACAAGCTAAAGTCCCTATCTCTTTCATCTACATTTTCTGAAAACAAAAGCAAGCAAAGCAATTAAGAGCCCATGGAAAACCATGGATGCAAAGGGTGCCTTACACCTTCCCTTTGCATAAATTACCCCCCGAACTCAGATTTCTTTAAAAGGTTTTTTTTCTGTTTCTTTTAGCCTTTCCGATATTTGGATAAAATAAAAGTCGGTGGCGACTCTTGCTTACCGCGACATTTCGGTCAATAAAAAGTCAGTTCACCGTATTACAGAACTGGCGACTCTGCTGGGGATTTAATTTCGATAAAAGAGGGGTTACCTTAAAAGTTTAGGAATCACTTAAATGTTTTCTATTGTTTGCTTTGTTTGTTTTATTTTTCAGGGGCGTTTTGGGAATTAACTGATGGACGAATCCTATTCCCGGATTCAAGAACACTTAAGATTAGGAGTGGCATAGTCATGGCGACCTCTTTCACATATGTGGGAGATGAGTCAATATGAAGTTCACACTTGAGTTAGGACTCCATAGCATATGCACACCTTTCTCAAATGAGGGGGGTCTATGTATGTGTCTGTGGGTGCACCGGAGCTCAAGGACCTTTAGTTACCCTTAACCCATCCTGGCCTTTAGGAACGTAGTGGGGGGACTACTCTTGACAAATGTTGAGAACTAGTCGCTACCCGATGCTACAATTCAGATAGGTCCTTTCTCAAAGTATCATTGCATGATGCGAATGTATCATGTCCGAGGGTGCTTTAGAAGGGCTGACAATTCTGGATAACTTGTAGAACCTGTTGCTGAAATCTCCTTATCCATGGAAATACCCTTGGGAATCTTCCCACGAGGGACAACTTCGTAAGTACACGTCGAACGACCTCTCGAAGGTCATGAGACTTGGTGACTGTCTTGAACGGTTACCAGCCGCTACCTTCCACATACTCCCTAATCTAAGGGATTTCTATTGGCGTGTCATAACATCTATCTCGCAAGGATTTCACTAGGGTCCAATGTCGCCTCTAAGGCTATCCCTAGGATTACACGTCACACGTCCGCATTGCATTACATATAAGGATTCATAATATACAAAAAATAAAGGAGTCCTTTGCATACGCGTGCATTCGCATTTTCAGGCATTCATACATTTACATACACATTTGCATTTCCATCTTCACCCGCATCCATACTCACCGTGCTAGCCGGTTTCCTGAAACTCATGGAGAAAAATAAAAGGATCATAAACTATGGAGAAAGGAAGATAAGCTATCACCGTGCCAGCCGCATGTCCATGCCTTGTCGTAACAGGATCATAAATACATCAAAGGTTATCATCGAGCAAGGATTAGTTCAACAAAGGAGTTCCCTCATAGATACACTTAAGAGGTATCTAGTCATAAAGGGGTTCATCTATGAACATAGAAGACTTACAAGGACGCTCTACGATAACCTGGGGGCAAGGATTAATCCAACTAGGGCAATACCCTGAACAAAAATGCGCGACTACGATGGAGGGAACGCGACATATGCTAACTCCATAGCAAGGGGCAAAAAGGGTCGTAGGTTTCTCTACCAATCTACAAAATCTGGATGTTGCAAATGGTGTGATACTATCCTTTAGAAAAGCAAAAGAGGTTCAGTCAAAGGAAACTCATGAAGTTCCGATACGACGAAAACCCACCGCTAACAAATTTATTCCCGACAGAATCGACATGCCCAAGGAGAATTCGATATTACCCTTCACTTCTACAAGTAAATGAACTAAGGAGTAAAACAAGATCAACGGACTCACAAAGGAGATTGCCCTTAGGATTAATAGGTTTATCTTTCTAGTTGTAATTCCTACGATCACAAAATGCTATTTGATGTAAAACGTTGTACCTTTCGAATAGTAATTCAATAAAATAATCATGCATGTTTTGAAATCAATTCTTTCGCTCCGCTTTTGCATCACTACGACTTTCCATTTCAAACTATCTTTCAATTTCAACTTTCAATTATTAACAAACTTGAGGGAGAATGACGAATACAAATAACTAAGTCTCGCTAAACATATGCTTTCGAAGTAAGACCGAACCGAGGATGTACAGGCATTGTTTCAATTCCCAAACAGTGGAGACATAAGGATGTTAATCCCTCGTTACCCCCTCGAGCCAGGAGTTGGAGTTTGTTTCTACTTTTCAAATAAACCTTGATTTCAACCAGGGGCAGGGTAGATTTTGACTAATTCAATGGTGTATTTTGGTTGTCAAGAGGATCAATCAATCCAAACAAGGATTCAAGCAAAGGTTCAAGCAGAAGGTTCAAGCATATTTTCTTCCTCGCGTTCATCCAAGGTTGAGGGAGCAATGGAGATGACATTCACAACATCTTCTTCCTCAATACATCATTCAAGATCGAGGAAGTATCAAATTCGAAGCTTACAAATAAAAAAAACAAACATGGCATTCACAATATTCAATATTCAACATACAAGGATCAAATATCAAAAGAGCATTCAAAAGAAAAATGCCCGCTAAGTCAAAATGAAAAATCTTAGGAAAATGACTTAGGCAAAATTAGGGCATCCCGATGGATCACATTCAAAGGAATTGATTCATGCAAAAATAAGGGATAAAAGCGAAATACAAAGGATAGTCTTGTGACTGCTAAACCATCAAAGCTTCACATCAATGCTTGGGTCTTTATAACATTTTTCATCGGTGCTTGGATCCCTACTAAGGCTTCTGCTCAACATTAAAACTGAAACGATTCTCTTACAAACAAAGCACGTCCATTGGATTAGGCGAATTTTTAGGACTTGGAGAACATCAAGGAGAAATGGGTGGGTATATAAATTCTGAGCCTTATATCCATTGTTTCTTAAACCATGAACCAAGCCAAGTTACAACATTCCAAAGTCCTAATTGAGGCAAGGTCAACTACGAAAGCATATTAAGTAGGATTTGTTATACTGACTCCTAAAGTTTGTTAAAACTACTTCTAACCATTGCGCTTCTTCAAGCATTCATTTCTAATCATCCACTCCTTCAATTTCAAAACTTGCATGCGCATCACATTAGAGTTACTTCTCAAAGGGTACAACGCCATCCACGAATATACACTTAGCACAAAGGCGATCATTTCTGATAAAGACTCTTGAATGGGGAAACCACGTCCAGAGGGTTTTCCTAAACAGGGGCATACAATCAAACATCCTACTAACTAGGGGCATTCTTCCTAAGGTTCAATTGACTTGGGTCACATCTCGAAGCAATCTCAATCAGGGGCATGTCAAGCATGGGATAAATTCAAAACGGATAGAAAACCATGGATAGCCCTCCATATCGTGGGAGATCAAGGGCATACCCTTCAATCTAAACATCGGAGCATATGACAAGGCTATTTCTTAGAGCACTCCCTTCATAGCTTGGAGATCATTGGCATCTTCTTCCACTAAACACTGGGGCATTGGATATCAAATCCATAAGGTGAACAATTCAAATGTTAAAGGTGTGGAGAACCCCGAAAGGTTAAAGGTGTGAAGAACCTCAAAAAGGTTAAAGGTGTGAAATGCAAAGGTGAAAGACGCGGAGAGCTTCAAAAGTCAAAAGCTAGGAGTAAGTCAAAGGGTCAAACTAGGGCAAGACGCACAACAAAAGGAAAAGGTGTCTTCGTATTTTACAACCTCGAATCAATCTATCTCCTAACTACAATCTGCAAAGTTCAAGAAACAGGTATTGGAGAATCGCGCTAGCATCCAACAACCCATAACTCCAGCGAACTATATACGCTTTGGTTACCAACATCCTATCATTGGAGCATCATGCAAATCATGCATTGCATACATTGGTTGATGCATTACATCGTACCTTTTTTAGGTAGTCTTCTTTAAGACGAACCTTATGATCCTTTCTAGGAACCTTTTCAAACAGTCTTCTTTAAGACAAACCTTACCATCCTTTCTTGGAACCTCTTCAGGTATTCTTCTTTAAGATAAATCTCACGATCCTCTCTAGGAACCTCTACAGGTGGTCTTCTTCAGGACATTATTTTTCTAAGAACCTTTCTAGGTAGTCTTTTCTAAGACATTCGTCATCCTCTTCAGGAACCTCTTCAGGTGGTTTTCTTTAAGACATTCCTTTTCCAAGAAATTTTTAGGTAGTCTTTGTAGACATCTTTCAACCTGTTCAGGTAGTCTTCTTTAAGACAAATTTTTATCCATTCTAAGAACCTTTTCAGATAGTCTTCTTTAAGACAAATTTTCATATCCATTCCAAAAAAAAAACCTTTTCAGGTAGTCTTATAGAAGACATTGCTTCGTTTCACCCATTACATCAACCAACATACGCATAAGCATTATCAACATACATAAATATTACTAAGCCGGCATAAGCATAGCCGAGGTGTAGATGCAAATATAGTTTAAACAGGCTCAATATGGAGATAAAATCTTGGGATTGACATCAACATCATCATACATACAAACGCATTAGCATATGCATATCATCTAGTGCATTCAAATACTACAAAAGCCCAGTTTCCAACCCTCGTGTTGTGATAGGTGTATTTTCCGACCCACGTGTCGTGAGTTTCCAATCCTCGTGTTGTGACAGGTAAATTTGTCCGAACCAGGGCAAATGATCCAGACGGTGCAGGTCAGTTTGCGATAACCCTCGCAAATGATCCTAATGGTGCAGGTGAGTTTGCGATAACCCTCGCAAATGATCCTAATGGTGCAGGTGAGTTTGCGATAACCCTCGCAAATGATCCTATTGGTGCAGGTGAGTTTGCGATAACCCTCGCAAATGACCCTAATGGTGCAGGTGAGTTTGCGATAACCCTCGCAAATGATCCTAATGGTGCAGGTGAGTTTGCGATAACCCTCGCAAATGATCCTATTGGTGCAGGCGAGTTTGCGATAACCCTCGCAAATGATCCTAATGGTGCAGGCGAGTTTGCGATAACCCTCGCAAATGATCCTAATGGTGCAGGTGAGCTTGCAATAACCCTCGCAAAAGATCCTAATGGTGCAGGTGAGCTTGCGATAACCCTCGCAAATGATCCTAATGGTGCAGGTAAGTTTGCTATAATCATAGCAAATGATCCGATTGGTGCAGGGATTTATTTTCCCATATCAGGATTTTCTACACGGAGTTATCAATACAGTTCAACCACATAGTGGTCATTCTACAATCAAATGAATATTATCAGTCCTTTTCAGGAACCTTTCCAGGCAACCTTCTTTAAGACGTATTCCATCCCTTCTAGGAGCTTTTCCAGGCAAACGGAGTTTTACAAAGAATTTTACAACGAAGGAGTTTACAAAGGGGTTTACAAAAGTTTCTCAATTGGGTTTATCACGTTAGTCCCTCGGCAGTGATCTTCTCCAAAACATCATCAATAACAATCAAAGGTGTTATCTTTCTTTTCAGAGCTACTAACATACTTTAATTGACGAACATGCATCATTCGACTAACTTACTTCATTCATGCATAATGCATATACATACATCGCTCTCATTTATTTTGAGAAGCTCACTGCATCATACATCGCATGCATCATAACATTGCACAAAATTCAGGTTGCCTCTTTAGGCCGGGCTACAACCAAAACACAGTGGTCCCTTTCAAAAGTGTTTGCTCCATACTCTGAAGAATGGTATTCACCTCGGGTGGCATCTTTAAGCCCATCTCCCACAGAATTCTTTCCCAACAAAGGCAAATTTCAGGGCATTTCAGTGTCCAATCATCTTCTACCTTTAGATCACGATAGGCAGACGTGCCTATCTGACTCTCCAGGCTTAAGAAGATTGAACAGGGGCAGCTGTCATACCCCAAAATTTGCCCCCTTATAATTGTCTATGTCATTTTTCGAATGATTGATATGGTGCAGTCCTTAAGAACTTAAGGATAAGAGTGTGCGATCGAGAGGCCCCGGGTTCGAACCCCACTTCTAACTTTTCTTTTTTTATTTTTATAATGCTTGTTTCTAACCTCTTTTTACTTATTTATTCATTCAGAAAAATCACATAAATATAGTTCTTTATAATTTTATTTTTTAAGTCTATATTAGTATTAGTTTTAGTTTATAGTTTTATTTATCTGTGAATTTATAGTTTTATTAGATTTTAAATAGGGAAAATATAATAGATCCAAGCTCGTTTCTTAACCTAATTTTTATTATAAATACACAACTAACAACCCTATTTCGAGGAGAGGCAAAAAAAAAAAGAAAAAGACAAGGAACCATATTCGGTACCACTCTCCATTCACGTACAACAATTCCATCCTAACTTTCCCAACCATCATCACCATCATCGTTACACTACACTCACAGTAAGCTTCTACCATTGTTTTCCTCTCAATTTTGCCAACAACCAAGCTAACACCTTTTAACAATTCCTCATACTACATTACCCATGTCAAAAGCCTCTCATCAGTACCATAAACAACAATAACACGACACAAAACTCCAACACACGATCAATAAGCAACAATAAAAAATAAACTAGATCTGAAACTACATTTTGAAGAACAAATCAAGGATCTATTTTTGACGAAACCGACACGAGAGAGCAACAACTGCAGCACAACACCCCATCGCGGAAGCTTTGCACACGGGGACTCAACGAGTATCACTAACGTTGCAACAACATCAACAGCAACCAACGCTTAGCTCTGGGTGTTCGCAAACGACGCAATTCAACTGTCAACGGTGAAGAGAAAAACAGAAGCACGATCGCTGCCGCTGAAGACCGCTCCGATCCACCATTCACGTGCGTCAATCGCCGCCGTTAACGACTTCGCATCACAGTCACGCTTCTGCGAAGAGCACACCTCCGACGAAGCACCACAACACAACATCAATGCACTTGGAGACACACGTTATGGTCCGAGATTCAGATTTGTTCCATTGACGCATCCGATTCAACAATATTGTGTCGGTAATTTCTAACCTCAAATCTTGCGTTTATCTTCATGATAACTCCATGAATGTTTGCTGTAACTCGCGTTGCTCAAATATACATATCTCCATAACTTCAATGTCATTCAATTTTTGCCAATTTGTGTTGTTGGATTATTTTGCTGCCATGAGAGGAGTTTGAGAGAGAGTATGAACAATAGGAAGAGGCGAGAAAGATGAAGATGGGTTACTGATGTGTGTGGTTTTATTTTATTTTCCTTTCTAGAATTAATGGACACGTGTCATTGGTTGAGTGGTCAATAAAAATATAGGAAATAGTCAAAAGTCAAAAGCTTATTTTTATGAACAAGGGTGTCACCACACTAACCGTGACCAATTTTCTTTTTCTTGTTTTATTTAATGTGTACAAAGTTTAAGTATTTAGATTAGGATTAATTTAATCAGAATTAAGTTATTTTAATAATTAGTTTAATATTAGGTTTTCTTAATCCAGGATTTATTTAAATTAGGTTAATAGTTAATTAACAAGGGATCAATTTAATTTAGTCAAAATATTAGGAGCTTAATTTATTATTCGTTTCGACCGAATCGATCGGTCGCGATGGTTAATAATCTAATTAATTAATTAAATTCAAATCAAATATAAATTAAAATAACATTTATTTTGCTAAATGGTTTTAACCAAATCTATTGGTTACGATGATTAGCACACCTTTTAAAACTCGTTATTATTTGTAATTGAATCTATCGATTATGAGGGATAACGATAAAATCAATAATTAATTAGTAAAACACATCAATTTGCTAACGGTGATAATCGAACCAATCGATTAGAATAATTAGCAATGCTTTTATTAATCTGTTAATTATGGTGATCAAACCTATTGATCATTGCGATTAATAGTACAAATTAAAATTAGGGTTGTACGCCCACATCCTAAAACACTTCTCAAAACCTTTCAAAACCACAATACTAAACTCTGGATTTTCATCCTCATCAATTAGACAATTCAAAAAACGCTTTTCAAAGCACAAACAATTTCAAACACCTTCATATCAAACTCTAAGGGCGTACAACCCTTCCCCGAACTACGTAGACTCTGATCCTCCCTAAGGAGGTACGTAGGCACTTGGCAACAAGGCGAGTCCCCCTCCTCCAAATCTTAATCATTCCATAATTAAGCTTTAACCCTATTAATTTTCTGCCACCTTTCTTTATTTTTTGCCATAACCCTAATCTTTGCAATATTAACCTTTAGGAAAGGGTTTTGGGTGCCTAACACCTTCCCTTAACCCAAATATAGTATCTTACCTTGAATCTCATAACCATTAAAGGTTTCCTATTCGCCTTGGTAGAATAGGTGGCGACTCTCTAAGTTAAAATTTTAGGCAGGTTGCTACACATGGAACATCAGAAATTTTCCATCCAAATCTCATTTTAAAGGAAATTTGATTCTCTACAAAATTGTGTCTCACATGCCAAGTCTAAAAATGCTTCATTTGAGAGATATGGACCAAAACATTATAGGTCCTTTTCAAAAGTCAACAAAAAGACACTTTTTTCAAAAAGACATAAAATGAGCATGGAAAATAATTTTGATATGAGACCAAAGACACTGGTTAGAGGACTCCCTAAGGTTTCTAAAAAGTCTTAGAACACTCCCATACCTCAAAAAATGAGAGAAATGGGCCTTTTCAAAGTTAGGTCATTTTGGAGGGAAAATGTGAAGAAAACTTGAAACTTTTTGCAATTGGGCCCATATTTTTGAAATCCAAACTTCTTCCTTATGATATTAGGGGCCCATAAATCATTGGCCACTAATTTATTTGGTTTAAATTAATTTTATAGAATTTTTTTCATTAAAAGTTCCATAAGATTAAAGAAAATCAAAAAGATTTAAAAGAAATTTGTTTGGCATCAAATCCAATCAATATTTACTCCAAAACTCAATCAAAATTCGTGCACATGGTAAATGGAGAGAGATTGGATCATTCAAGGCAAAAATAGAAAGTTTCATAACTTATTTCCAATCAACTTTCTCAAACAAGCAATCCAAGATTTAAAAGGATTTGTTCTTATTTTGTTAACCGAGATCACTCTCTTATATAAACACAACTCATATCAAGCCCTAGGGGACGAAAGTTGGCTGCCAAGAACCCTAGTTCCATTCTTCAAAATTCAAGAACAAGTCACATTCGGATTCAAGGATACAAGCAAGTTCAGGGTGTCTCATTGATTCTAACAGGTTCCTAAAGGTGTTTAGAAGCTATCCAGGTCTTCACCCTTGATCAACGAGCCCAAATTCACCTCTATTAAGCCACGGTTTGCATTACTTTAAACTCATTCGATTTGCATTATTCATGCATTATCAGTGATTTTAATTCACATATTTGTGTTTAGTATTGTATAATGATCGATTCTGGAAATTTATTCGCGTTATTATGCCGTTACGAATGATACACCATGTTAGGGTTTACAAGCTCACATTGGGGCTTTTTGATTTAGCGCGAATTGAGGCTCGATATTGGTTCATAAGGATCCGTGAGATCAAAACGAGCATGGATATGATCTCTGTTATTATTTTTGGTGCGTATGTGCGTTGTTGATTGTTGCAGGTGGAATAGATATGAACAATATCATAGTTGAGTCGTAGCAAAATCAAGGGATGTTTTGCAGGTCTTTTGGAGAAGACAAAGACGTGTCACACTGCTAGTGGTTTGTTTAAAATTCGCGCTCGTTTTGAAACATTGAACGTTTGTTTTAATATACTATCGGCGGAACGTATCATTGGTACACGAAACGAATTTGGTTCAGCTGGTAAGCGCATATGGTTGTTCACCCAGGGGTCCAGGGTTCGATCCCTGACCCTAGTATATTTTTTCAATATTTTCCTTGCAGGTTCCCATGCGTCTCATCCATAAGGGTTTGTTGTGCACCCTCAAGATCCAACCATCAGTTCCACAGCGCTTTGGATCCAACGCCTTCAGCAATGAGAGTGCATCATGCTCCATCAGAAACGTACCACAAACAATCAAAAGCTAAGTTTTATGTTTTATTTATTTATTATTATTATAAACTTGTTTGTTTTATTTTTAATATATGTATATATATATATCTTGTTTCAAATTCTTTTTTTTTTCTATCATAATGAATTATTTTCAAAACCTTTTTTTATTAACAATAATAATTTATTTATTTTATGTCCTTTTAATATTTATATTATTTTCTTACTTTTATTCTCTCATTTATTTATATTAAATATTTATTATATTTAAATTATTTTAATTATATATTCACTTATTTTCTTTTATTTAAATCATATTTAATTACTTATATTTTCAAAATTCATATATGCTTTATTTTAATTCATGAGAAATCATCAAGTAAATTGTTTTTACCTGATCTTATTTAATTTTTTTCCCTAATTTAATTAATTAGGTCGCGAGACCAATAATTAATTAAATCAATTTACCATTATACTCAATTTGAATCCTAATTAGGGTTTGCCCTACACTGAATACATTTCTTTTTTTGTGCCTTTCCAGGTTTGGCTTTACAAATACCTTCCGACTGCACGCCACGTCAAAGAACGAAGCTAAGTTCTAATTTCTTCTTATTTAATATTTTTCGCCTATTATTTTGTTTTAATTAGGGTTTGATTGCCCCTGTCAATGAAATCCCTCTACACTCACTTCCTCTTATTTCTCTATTCAATTATCAGATGGTCAGAGTCAATGCTTCAATCTACCTCCAATTCTCAACCTTCATCAATTGAAGCTAAGTTTCTTTTACCCTTTTTCTGTATTGTTATGTTTATTTTTAGGGTTAACCCTAGTTGCCTCTGAACAAATAGTACACTCACTCTCTTCTGTTTATTCTTTCCTTTTCAATTTTCAGGGTTTGTTGACCGCCAAGGCTACGAGTGTTGGTAACCCTAAACCCTAACCTTAATATTTTATGCTTTATTATTACTTATGTCAAACCCTATTAAGGGATCCGCTGGTTACAATTTCCCTCCCCCGTATTTGTTGATTATATTGTTTAAATTGCGTGGTTAGTAATTTAGGGAGTGCAATCTTGAACTGAATTAGAGCCATTTAATTACAAGATAATATATTCCGAATTGAATCACGTGATTGGGGCACACACGCACACTTTTGGGTAACCCTCTCTGTTGCCTGTTGCCCGTTGCCTTTGCATTGTGTATTTTTTGCAGAATAGCCAGTCCCTCGAATACGAGGATACCTCAGCCATGTTGCCTCGATTAAAGGTCATGGTCCCTAATGATGCTGCCTTCGATACACTAACATGACCTCGACCCTCGGAAGTTGCCTACGAAAAAGGCTGAGGTATCTTCTGGTTGCCTACGAAAAAGGCTATTCTGATCCTTCCTCTTAGACTACCTGCCTCTCTATGGCATGGGTCAGTCTTTGGGCGGATGATAACGAGATGACCCTTCAACCTCCAAACGAAAGGCTTCCTGCCCTCTTATGGCAAGGATAGACCCTTTCATCCTGAAAGGCTAAAAAGAGATCTATCATCTAAGTTCAAGGTAATTGCCCCTAATTGCTTTGCCTTGCTCTAAACCTCTTGCTATATTCTTTCTCAAAATTCTTCGAAAGGGCAACGCTTATTTACAAGCTAAAGTCCCTATCTCTTTCATCTACATTTTCTGAAAACAAAAGCAAGCAAAGCAATTAAGAGCCCATGGAAAACCATGGATGCAAAGGGTGCCTTACACCTTCCCTTTGCATAAATTACCCCCCGAACTCAGATTTCTTTAAAAGGTTTTTTTTCTGTTTCTTTTAGCCTTTCCGATATTTGGATAAAATAAAAGTCGGTGGCGACTCTTGCTTACCGCGACATTTCGGTCGATAAAAAGTCAGTTCACTGTATTACATTGGGCTTTGTGCAAGGCAGATAAGCCACATTTCCTGTGTCAAAGATTCCTAATCTCTAGGATCTTTTCCCCATAGAGTCATCCATACTCAGTTACTTTAAGAGTCCGCCACAACCATGGGTTTTGTACAAGGAAGAAAATAATGTTTTCCCTAGCCAGCATAGCCACAACCTTGGGCTTCATACAAGGCATAAATTAATAACTTCCCCAGTTAAGAGTCAGCCACAACCTTGAGCTTCATACAAGGCACAAAATAGAGTCATCCATAGTCTTTAAAATTCAGTTTCCTCAATAGTCAGCCACAACCTTGGGCTTCATACAAGGCACAAAATAGAGTCTCCTTAAGTAGAGTCAACCACAATTCTAGGCTTTATACAGAACACCAAATAAAATCCATCAAATAAATACTCTCCAGCTAGAGTCAGCCTCAATTCTGGGCTTTGTACAGAACACAAACTCTTTAGTTTAAATCAATTCCCAGTGGAGTTATCTCCCAGAGTCAATAAAAACAATCAAAAGCCTCAAGCATGGGCCTCATACAAGCCAGCTAAAAATCAAATCTTTCAAACAATAGATAGACATAGCTTATCTCTATAAAGAGATCTTTCTCCTATCTCACCACATTCAAACAAACATTTCAATTTTAATTTCAATTTCAATTTCAAACATTCTCCCATTTAGGACTCTGAAAGGCATGCTCCAAGGCAAACAAACCCAGACTTGTACACTTTCCCTAATTTGGATAAGAATCCTTCTTTCATTTAAGAGAACGCGACTGACATACTTCTAAACATACAAGTAAGGTCCCTATCTTAATAAAATGAATTCAGCTTTTCTTTCACTTTAAAATGTTTGTGGTGGAATAGTAGAAATACCTCTCTATAAAGATGACTTCATGTCTCTTTACTGTAAGTAGAGATTTAATTCAAGCTTCAACCTTGAGCTTCAAGCAAGGCACCAAAAATCATTAAAATCCCTAATTAGTTCCCCGAACTACATTAAGCTTTGACTTCCATTAGGGATATGTAGGCATGAGGTTCACAAGGAATCTCAGCGAGCTAATAAAATACCAAAAATAGTCTGTCTGTCTGTCTTTCCTTTCATTAAATTCAATTCTCTCTCCTAACACAAAGGAGAAACTTTCCCAATCAATTAGCAACAAACACAATCACAATGACACAGAGAAGGTTCCCGTAGAGTACTACAGATATATAGGGTGCTTAAACTCTTCCCTATGTATAACCGGCCCCCCGAACTCCAGAATTTCTAGTCTAGGTGAATCCCCACACTTAACAAACTCTTAGGGTTTATTTGAGATCTTTTTCCCCTCTCCTACTCGTTAGGATAATTAAAAAGTTTGTGTGATATCGTAGGAAGAACTGAAACAAAATTCATCCCGCCACGGGCGCATTCTCCTTCCAAATTTTGCGTGAAGGGTCTAGCGTGCCGTCCTACCAAGTGAAACAGGGAGGTAAAGAAAACGACACCACAGAAAAATGGCGACTCTGCTGGGGATATAAGTGTTAAAAAACTTGGTTTTTCATCCAAACCAATGGTTGACCTGTTGCTGGTCCAACCCCAATGAGGAATTAGGGATGCCAAATTCCCCCTCAAACAAGAGAGGTCCTGCCTAACCTCTGTGTCATTTCATGTGTTTGCTGCATTTATATTTGTTTATTTTGTTTATTCTGTATCGGGAAAGGGCTTGATTCCCCCTTGTGGTGAGAAATACTATACCCGAATTTGAGTGCAACATAAGATAGGATGGAGGATGTCTTCTCGGTGAAGACCCTCTAATCTTGGTTTTCAAATCTACTATTGGGATTTGCCTGGCTGGTTGTGATTAACTGCGCCAATGCATTCCGAGACTGGTTTGTACCAGGAGGACCTAGAAACACATTAACCCAACTTAAAGCCTTTCTTAGGACGTAGAGCGGTGATTACGAAAGTAATTGTCACGCAGATACTACACTCAGAGAAAACTCTCTTATAGATACCAATCAACGTATCTTTAAGGTTGAGAAAAAACTCTGAGACCCCTAGAACCCGTTCTACAGGTACAAAATTCCTTATCTGTAGTTTCCATTGGGGCGAGGTTTGCGTTGTGACTCCATGACCACTATACCCTTCTACGCCATGTTTGTTTAAAAACTCTTGTGTGTGCATTCATGCATTCATCATAATAACTAAAACCAAAAAGAGTCTTTTTCGAGTCATTTTTCAAGGAAACTAAATAACGAACGTTTTGAACTTCATAGAAAGAGAAAAATAGAGAAAGGACTTAAGGATCTATACCATGGATTACGGAAGAAAGAGAGCTAGGAAATACACCTTCAAAATTCCTAAGGTCGAGGAATTGGAAAAGCTCGGAAAACTAGTGGACAACCCCTAGGCTTTCAAGGAGAAGTATGGAAAACTTCTGCCTCTTCTTTGCACTATAGTTGTGGATGGGATCCTTTCCACTTTGGTTCAGTTTTACGATCCAACGTATCACTATTTCACCTTTCCAGATTATGAACTCATTCCTACGTTGGAGGAGTACTCTCGTCTGATTGGAATACCCGTGTACCCACAAGATCCGTACTCCGGTTTGGAAAAGAATCCTGACGACATTATCATTGCTGCAACTACTCCTTTGAACATAGTCGACATCAAAACTCATATGGTGAGTAGAGGAGGAATTCAAGGATTTCCCTCCAAGTTCTTATTAGATCAAGCTCGGTACTTCGTCAGCATCCAAGATATGAGCGCATTTGAGGAAATCTTGGCTTTGCTTATTTACGGATTGTTTTTTTCCTAACATTAACGATTTCGTTGACATAAACGCAATTAAGATCTTCTTGAATGGAAATCCGGTTCCAACCTTGCTTGCGGATGCTTATCACTCTGTGCATTCAAGAAACCTGCAGCAAGGAGGATTAATCACATGCTGTGTACCGTTGCTATACGAATGGTTCGTCTCGCACCTGCCAAAGACTAGCACTTTTTGGAACATGAGGGATGACCTTTACTGGTCACAGAAAATCATGTCTCTCACTCATACGGACATTGATTGGTGTAGTCCTGACAACGACGAAACCAAGATCATCTTCAGTTGCGCAAGTTACCCCAACGTACCCCTTATTGGAACTAAGGGAGGAATCAGTTACAATCCAGAATTAGCCCGTCGTCAATACGGCTATCCCATGAAAAACATACCAAGTAGTATTCAATTGGAGGGTCTGTTCTTCAAGAACGTCGATGATCATGGTAACATGCTGAAGAAGGGAATTGTCCAAGCCTGGCGTCTTGTTCACACAAAAGGGAGAAGATTGTTAGGAAAACATCTTTGCATCTCCTTGGATCCTTACCTTCAATGGGTACGCGTCAGAGCATTCAAGCTCAGGATGCCATATCAACATCAAGAACCCATTCCCCTGAGGGAACCAATTTTCCTTTTCTCCACCGATGTTGAAAAACTGCAAGCAGCATTAAATAAGGTATGCCAAGAAAGGAATGCTTGGAAGACAAGTATCGAATCGTCAACACGGAAAATGTTGAGATTCAGAACATCCTAAGAAGGAAGGATGAGTTACTTGAAGTACTCGATCGACAAGTGACACAATCATCACTTTCTCATCATATCCCTCCTGCTTCCTGGATCATCGATCAGCTCACGTCAGAGAACGCTCAGCTCAAGAAACAGAAGAAAATGTTAGAACGTGAAGTCGGCTCTTCGTCAAAGTTTTAGAGTCCTTTCTCTCAGTTTCTCTGTATTTCCCTTTTTCAAAGTGTGTAAAAAACGGCGTTTTCGCTTAATTAATAAAAGCTTGATGTTTCATAACATAATTATGGTGTTTCCTTGAAAAAATTAATTTAATTACATATCATGCATCTCTTTAGTCGTACGCACTGACACGAGAATTGTCTCGGATCTAATAGTCACTTTCCTTTCTCCATAAATAGAGGAGGAGAAGGAGGTGAACAAAGGCATTCAAGCTGTCTCATCCATACAACACTCGTTCAAGTCGCAAGAAAAGAATGGAAGACTTTGAGCAAGAGAATGGAGAACTCAGAGAAGAGATTACTACTCTCAAAGATATTGTTGAAAGGCTCAATAGTATGGTAGAATCCCTGATAGTTGCGCAGAATCAACCAACGCCAGAAGAACCACAAAGGACTGTGGTTTCCGAGATTGTTTCTACTCCTATTCCTCAATATACCATGCCGTCCGATCGACCTTGGGGCATGCCGTATAACTTTACTCCAGGAGAGTACATACCTCCAGCTTCTGAAGTTCCAAGGGTCACAATGGATATGCCTCCACCGGAGGGTTACAAACCTCTGGAAATTGAAGTTCCAAGAGCAACAGCAATGGGTTTCACACAACAGAATGCTGAGATTCCAAGATCTGCTGTCATGGCTTCTCCACGACCATTTGTGCATACTTTTCCTCCACCAGGCAGACAATTATATCATCACACTCCCAATGAGGATGTTGGCGTGTATGAAAGATTGGACGAGTTCCAGGAACAGTTTCTGCAAATGCAGAAGGAACTCAAGGCTCTCCGAGGACAAGATTTATTTGGAAAGAATGCTGCAGACCTCTGTCTGGTTCCAAACGTTAAGATTCCTCACAAATTCAAAGTACCAGAGTTCGAGAAGTACAAAGGGAATTCATGCCCACAAAGTCACCTCGTAATGTACGCTCGAAGGATGTCAACTCAGACTGATAATCAATAATTGCTCATTCATTACTTTCAAGATAGCCTGACTGGTGCTGCACTCAAATGGTACATGAACTTGGACAATTCCGAGATTCGTACTTTTCGAGACCTCGAAGAGGCCTTCGTCAAACAGTATAAGTACAATTTGGATATGGCTCCCGACAGAGATCAACTCCGGGCCATGACTCAAAAGGATAGAGAAAGCTTCAAGGAATACGCTCAGTGATGGCGTGGAGTTGCTGCTCAAATTTGTCCACCACTTGAAGAGAAAGAAATGACAAAAATCTATCTCAAGACTTTGAGTCCATTTTACTACGGACGAATGGTTGCAAGTGCGCCTAGTGACTTTACCGAGAGGGTAAACATGGGTGTACGTTTAGAAGAAGCAGTTCGAGATGGACGCTTGAACAGAGAACCAAAATCTTCTATTGGTCCTAGGAAGTATGGAAGTTCTTTCTAGAAGAAAAAGAATCAAGATGTCAGCAATGTCTTGCACAAATGCACAAAGAAAAGAAGAAGTTTTCACCTCAAGTTGCTACAATAACTCCGGTTGTTAACTCAGCGCAGCTTATCAACATCAGGTTTCGCAACAACCATTTTAACAAAGGTCACAACAACCTCAGCAGCAGGTTTGACCTCCAAATTTCAACAACAATCTGGCTCCAAGGTATCCTCCTTTTGACCCCGTGCCAATGCCTTATGCAGATTTGTTTCCAACTCTACTGGCGAAAGGACTCATTCAGACAAAGAATCCTCCAAATCCCGCATATGAATCTTCACATTGGTTCAAGGCTGACCAATCTTGTCCTTATCATAAAGGGGCATCAGGTCACAACATTGAGAACTGTTTCAATTTCAAAGCCGACGTTCAAAGATTAGTGAAGAGCATAATGCTATCCTTCAAAGATACTAATCCTAATGTTCAGGCAAATCCTTTGCTGCAGCATAAAGAAGCTTCAGTGAATTTGATAGATCAACACCCCAATGTCATTCAAATCTACGACATTCGTCAGATAGGGAAAAATCTCGTTAAAATGCACGCTAGACAAGCTGGATACGGTCACATACCACCTCACAACTACTTCACATGTGAAATTTGTCCAAAGAATAATCAAGGATGCGCTGTAGTTCAAGCTGCATTACAAGAACAAATGGATTTAGGATGGATTCAACATATCCGAGTCAAAACTGAGTGCGACGTCAACATGGTTCAAGGATGTCCAGGAGAATATAAAATCTACAAAGTTGAAGATCTCGAAGGATCGGTAGTCAGGTTTCATAAGACTTTAAATGGACTTCCCTCTTTTGGAACGGATTTCCATCCTTATAGTAGATGCAAAATTTGTCGAAGAAATTCACGAGGATGTTTGCGCGTTCGCAACAACATTTAGAAACTAATGGATGAAAATACCATTACAATTCTTGCCA
This sequence comes from Vicia villosa, assembly GCF_029867415.1. NCBI lineage: Eukaryota > Viridiplantae > Streptophyta > Magnoliopsida > Fabales > Fabaceae > Vicia > Vicia villosa. The sequence continues at coordinate 19,414,326 of NC_081183.1, read as the reverse complement.
ATGGAGAAGATGACGAAGTCTTTACCGTGTCTCCTAAATTAATCAAGTTGAACCAATGCAAGTCAAGTATGACAACAGGAAGACAGCAATTGCTCCGTTAGTCAACTACTTACCAGGTCCTGTACCGTATGAGTGTGACAAGGCTATACCATACAAGTACAACTCTACATTTATTGAAAATGCTAAGGAAATACCATTACCATCTGTTGTCAACATTGCTGATGTTAGTCGAGTCACCAGAAGTGGACGAGTCTTCAAGAGAACGACAAAATGTGGAAAAGCCTTCTCAAGAAGCACCACATAAGCAAGACAATCACCCGACCAATGCTGTTCAAGAGAAAGAAAATGATGAGATCTTGAAATTAATCTAGAGGAGTGAGTACAACATTGTAGACCAGCTGCTACATGCTCCGTCTAGGATATTTGTTCTCTCCCTGCTATTGAGTTCTGAAGCTCATAGGGAAGCTCTACAGAAAGTTTTGGAACAAGCTTTCGTAGAACCAAGTGTTACTGTAGGACAATTCAACAGTATCATTGCCAACATTTCCGTAGGAACTAACCTGAGTTTTTGTGATGAAGATCTTCCTTAAGAAGGAGTGGACCATAATCTTCCACTTCACATCTCAGTTGGGTGCATGGATGATGTACTCACAGGAGTCCTAATAGATAATGGATCCTCTCTCAACGTCATGCCAAAATCAACATTGTCAAGATTATCCTTCAAAGACTACCCGCTAAGGGACAGTCACGTCATCGTCAAAGCATTTGATGGATCAAGGAAGTCAGTTTTTGGAGAAGTGGATCTTCCCATAACTATTGGACCTCAGACGTTCAAAATTACTTTCCAAGTTATGGATATTCCGGCACAATACAATTGTTTTCTAGGTCGCCCATGGATTCATGAGGCTGGGACAATTACTTCAACACTTCATCAGAAACTGAAGTTCATAAGAAATGACAAATTGGAAACCGTATGTGGAGAACGAGCTTTGATCGTCAGCAACTTGTCATCATTCTCCGACATAGAACCAAAAGAAGTTACTGGAACTAAATTCCAAGCACTTTCCTTGGACAACGAAAAAGGAAAGGAGAAAGCAGCGTCTATTTCTTCCTACAAAGATGCAATCCAAGTTGTAAAGGATGGCACTACCAGTGGTTGGGGGCACATTGATATTCCTACCAACAACAAGAACAAAACAAGAGTTGGTTTCTTTCCAACATCATCAAAGGCTATTCCAGGAATTGAGGTAGTTCTTCTAATTCAAGAAACTTTCCACAGTGGAGGTTTTCTTCAACCTGTTCAACAAACAGTCAATACCATCGGTACGGAATACCCGATGAGAATTTTGAAGTGGAATGTATGTCCTATCTTCTCGAGGCAGGATACATATCCATATCAGAGTCTGATTCACCTTGTTGTTATCCGACTAAAGGATCTGAAAGTAAGACTCAACCAAGAAATGATGAAGTTACTAACAACTTCACCACTAGAAGTCATGGTTCATCAAAATAAGTTCCTCCTATCCCCGAAGAGACTTGGGATACATTTGGAGAACCAAGCGGAAAATTCAACTACATGTTGAAATACTCCACTCCTGAAAGTTCAAAAATTTCTCTTGAAGACATTGTTCCAACTGGATGGAACATTTATTATGAGTACCTTACTCAGCCAAAAGAGATATATAACCCTTGCTATTCATCATCATCAACTGGTGAAGTCATCATTGAGGATTATATCCCCAAGTCACCTTCCGAGACTACTGATTTAGAGTTCACATACCTAGTCAATGCCATCTTGGGAGAAGAGCAAGATCAAAATACAGAAGAGGATGATCTCGAAAGTGTCTCTGACAACGAGTCTCTCCATTCAGAAGATTGGAAGTTTCCTCAAAAGAAAAACCGACATACTCCACTTGGAAATGGGTATGCTCACACTGCTCAGTCTGCTGAAGTAGAAGAAGGTCGTCTAAGTGTTGCAAAGATAGTGGTTGGTAAATCAAGACCTACCATAGGCCAACTTAAGCCTAAGGTGCCAGATTACTTAATGCACAATGGGGTTCGCCATTATTGGACAGCTGTTGAGGTTTCAACTGTTGTTCGCACTCCTAAGTAGGATCTTTCACCGTTATTCTGTCATCTCACCATAGCCCAGGGTGAAGAGATATTTCATAGGGCTTTGCATTTTACTATTTCTTAGGAAAATGTCCCTCTTTGCTTCGCCCAAAGCAATAGAGTTTTGTTTTATAGGGTCTTTGATTCAAGGAATGACTGTCAATAAATAAAAATGTCAGTTTGTTCCTTTGTTAGTTTTTCCTTTTCTTTTTTCGGAAATTGGTAATCCTAAAAAAAACCCTTAAAAACATAAAAAATTATTAACTGCATACACCGAGTCTTCCCTCGTTGTCTAAAATAAAATTTATCACACATGCATATTAATCATAAAATACCCCGTTGAAACGTACGGTCGTATGACTTCTCCAAGCTTTGGGTTTCCTGTATTCGAGGCAGAGGAAGAAGAAGATAAAGAAATATCAAAGGAAATTTCATGGTTACTTCAACAAAAGGAAGAGGCCATTCAGCCATACAATGAGCCTCTAGAGATCATTAACCTTGGTTCTGATGGAAACAGAAAAGAGGTTAAGATTGGAGCTTCACTCAGTTCAGAGATCGGAGAGAGTTTGGTACAGCTGCTCAGAGAAATCTCAGATGTCTTTGCTTGGTCTTATCAGGATATGCCAGGGTTGGATACCAGTATAGTGGAGCATCACTTACCATTAAAAACAGAGTGCTCTCCGATCACGCAAAAATTGAGAAGAACTCATCCAGAGATGGCTATGAAAATCAAAGAGGAAGTTTGATCGGCCACCAATTTCACCTTGTTCCTATGTTCGAATTAATGGAAAAGCACTTCATTCGGTGGTATTTTAAGTCGTTTTAGTCTAGTTCTTAATTAGTTTTGTTTACCTTTGTATTTGAATTTGGTGTGTTACTTTTTCTAGTTTTTGTTGTTTTTCCATTGCTTTTGATCTTGTGTTGGTAGTGTTTTAAGTTATGCAGATACAGGGCATGATTCGAGACAAGAAAAAGTGAATTTTGGTGAGACAGAGTTGTGACACGGCCACCCGTGTCATGGGACACGGCCGTGTCAGACATGCTGAAGAGAAAAAGTTGAGAAATCTTGGAACCAAGAAGTCAGGGGTCTGACACGGCCACCCGTGTCCCATGACACGGCCGTGTCAGACATGTGCGCAGAAAAATTCTGATTTTTAACTTATGAAATCTGTCACTTAAGTAAGGGTATGATGGACTTTTCGTATGAGAATATTTGCTGTGAGGTATTTAGTCACTGTTTGGAAAGAAGAAAATCACTTTTTGACGGTCGGAGAACGTGAAAAGAGGATTGGAAGCACTAGGGTTTGAAGCGAAGAAATCTTCAAGAGCATCCGCAATTGAAGATCAATTCCTATTCATCTTATTGTAATGTCTTCATCCTTAATATCTGTTATCTTAACAATTGCCATGAGTAGCTAAACTATTTACGTGTTAGGGGGTGTCCCTGAATTGCTATTGTAATGAACCTAATTTCCTTTATGTTATGAAATCGTTATGTGTGTGAATTTATTTGATTGTGCAAAGTGCTTATTGCTTTATCTATCGGACAAATATATTTTTGATTTACGGTTAAGGGTTAGGTCGGACAAACCACCTTATCGCTGTTTGCACAATAATATTACGGTTGTTATTGCTTAGGAATGAGGATTCTCCGTAGTAACCGTAATAATCTTGATAAATTATATTGCGCTTGATCACTTCTTGAATTGCTAAGGAATTAGGATACAAGACAGTATCAAAAGGTTTTCCGCTAAGGAATTAGGGAAGATAACTCTTGAGATTCGGTAATAGTTCATGTACACTGATATTTCGTAAATAAGGATTAAAGGTTGTTGCAAGGCAATTCATACACTTGACCCTAGCATAATTTCTCATATTGTTTTAAAGTCATTTTTACGCTTTCTATTAATTTGTTATCATTTATCGTTATCTCCAAACAAACAACAAAACCCCCATGTTCTTTTGTTCAATTGAATCGTTACGATAACTTATATTTCCTACGCAGTCCGTGAGTTCGATACTTGGGGATTAATCCCATTATTACTACATCGGTAAAAATAGTACACTTGCTATTTTTCCGATCAAGTTTTTGGCGCCGTTGCCGGGGACTGCCAAATTATAAGTTAAAAAATAGTTCAATTGAATTTTTGTTGCTCTGCAACTAAAATTTTTATTTTCATTTGTCTGGTATTTCTTTTGCTTATTACTTATAATCGTCTAACCTTTGTATGCGAGGTAAAGCCTCAGCAGAATTTATTTTTGACGCAGAACCAGAACGATCATTGCGAGCTAGGCTGCGAAAAGCAAAACAAGAACGACTGGAAGCGTTGGAAGACATTCTGACAGCTTCGGAATCTGATAACGAGGAAATCCTCTCTATTCATTTTGAGCATTCAGATTCGGAGGCTGAAACGATGGCAGCTCCCGTAGAAAGGTTGTTAGGTGATTATGGTGGAGCAAATGCACCAGCTGGCCGGATGACAATTGTAAATCAACCGGTCGATGTTGCTCACTTTCAGCTACACCCAGCAACGATTCGACAACTGGAGAAGAAACCATTTTCAGGGAGAATAAATGAAGATGCTAATAAGCATTTGCAAAGGTTTCTTACTATGACAACATCTCTGAAGATAGAAGGACACTCTGAAGAAGCCAAGAAGTTGGTTATGTTTCCATTCACGTTAGCTGATGACGCTGAAGAGTGGTTCTACTCATTACCTGCTGGGAGTATTACCACATGGCATCAAATGGAGTCTACCTTTCTGAATGAGTATTTCCCTGCTGCTGTTTATATCCGTAAGAGGTATGATATTGTTAATTTTAAACAGAAGGAGGGAGAATCACTCGGAGATGCTTATAAGAGATTCAAGAGGTTATTGGTGGCATGCCCAACTCACAACATGGATGTCACTGAACAAATGCAGAATTTTCTGAATGGTCTTAAAATGAAGACTAAGCAATTGATTGACACAGCAGCTGGTGGCTCATCCAACTTTTCAACAGCCACTGGTGTTAAAAAAATCATAGAAGCTATTGCGGCCAATGAACACTTGGAGTTATATGACCGTAGTGTTAGCCAACCTGAAGGATTAGTGGATATGAAATTGTCAACGCGAGTTGTGAAAATTGAAGATCAGGTAGCTGCGGAAGTTGAGCGGAGATTGAAACAGATGGGTCTTGAAAAACAAACAGTAGCACAAGTTCAACCGGCTCAAGCAAGTCAATCGGTAGGGTGTGAAATATGTGGAGGACCTCATTTTACTGTTCAGTGTGTTGCTACAGCTCAGCAAGTGGAGGAAATAAAGTTCTTGAAGCAAAACAACCCCTACTCAAATACCTACAATCCGGGGTGGAAAAATCATCCAAATTTTTCATGGAAGGATCAACCAGGGAATGCTCCTAAACAAGAGGTTATTCCATATCAAGGTCAGCAGTTGCAGCAACAGTATAGACCTCCTCAACAACATTATCAACAACCTCAGCAACAGGCCCCCAGAAAAGCAGATTAGGAGATTGCCATCGAAAAAATGGCAGCTCAAAGCTCTCAGTTTCAAGAAGAAACAAGGAGTAATTTTCGAAACACGGGTGCATCCATCAAAAATCTTGAGGTTCAGATGAGTCAGATAGCACAACAACTCGCCAATGCTCAACCACAAGGTGCCTTACCTAGTGGAATTGTTACAAACCCAAGGGAGCATCAGAATGTGAATGTCATCTCAACAAGAAGTCTGAGGAGATCAAAACCAGAAGAAAAAAATGAAACCGAGTATGATGATATCATCGAAGTAGATCTAGAAGTGAGAGAAAATCCGAAAGAGCCTGAAGTAGTGATATCACCGGTTAAGCCGCTGGAAGAGAAAAATAAGAAAGAAACTAAACCGGTGGTCAAATTACCATTCCCCTCTAGAGTGACCAAGAAGGATTCGAAAGAGAAGGATTTTGAGAAGTTTGCTGCAATGTTTAAGAAGTTAGAGATTAACTTACCTTTCTTTGAAGCACTTGAGAATATGCCTTTGTACAAGAAATTTATGAAAGAGGTAGTTTCTAAGAAGAAACAAGTGGGAGATGAGCTGAAATTCAGAATCGAAAAGTGTGGTAGAATCTCACCAGAGAAGAGAATACCAATCAAGCAAAAAGATCCTGGATCAGTTGCAATACCGTGCACGATAAATAACAGAACTTTCATGAAGGTTCTAATTGATTCAGGTGCTAGTGTGAGCTTAATGCCGTTATCTATCTTCAAAAAGCTCGGTATTGAAAATGTGAGTGAAAGAGGAACAGAGTTGAAATTTGCAGATCACAGCATGAAGAGGTCATATGGGGTGGCAGAAGATGTATTGGTAGAAATTGACAAATTTGTTTTTCCAGTTGATTTTGAAATAATGGATATCCCTGAAGATGAAGAGACCCTTATTATTCTGGGTCGACCTTTCTTGCGCACTAGTCGGTGCAATTTCGATATTGAAAAAGGTACTCTGACTTTGAAATCTTTTGATGAAGAAATAACTCTGAAAGTGTTAAACACCAAGAAGCAAGGTGAAAGTGGAGATAATCAATCTTCAGTTGGAATGATCCACATAGTAGGCGAAAGCAAAAGATCGGAACCAACCCCAAAAAAGGTCTCAAGCATAATTTCTCAGGTGGCGGCATCTCATATAAAAACTCCAAAGTCCAATAAAGAAATCAAGGAAAGAAAGAAAAAGGAACATCAAGGTGAGGAGATGGAAGTTGAAAGTGACTTGAGGCATAAAGTGGTCCATCCTTTAAATCTAGATGAGTTCTGGGTTGCAGAAAGGACAAGCAACATGGTGTGGAAGAGGAAGTATCCCCCATAACAGAAGGGAATGGACCGTCGAGCCATGCGACGTTAAACGAAGCGCTTCGTGGGAGGCAACCCACGGGATTTCTTTTTAATAGTTTTATGTGTTTTTGCATTTTTATTCTGTAGGTACAAACATTGTGTCTTTTGCGAGGCGAGAAGCGGTTAGAGAAAAGAATTCGAATTGTGGAAGAGTCAGGGGTCTGACACGGGCACCCGTGTCATGTGACACGGCCGTGTCACAGATCCTGAAGAAGTGGCGTAAAAAAAAATCAAGTTTGGGAAATCAGAGGTGTGACACGGGCACCCGTGTCATGTGACACGGCCGTGTCACAGACCCTGAAGGATTTTCTTTTGAAATCAATTTTTGGAAGAGTGGCAGAGTTCTGACACGGCCACCCGTGTCCTATGACAGGGCCGTGTCAGACAGAAACGCAATTTTTTTTTTGATAAATTCGTTTTCATAGTGGTGGGCCCCCTATCAACCCTCCACCTCCGCCTCAGTGAGCACTGTAAGTCTCCCTTATGCTTGCTTATACATTGAGGACAATGTTAAGTCCAAGTGTGGGGGAGGTTCTTTCGTTTTAAGTTATTTTATGTTATTTCCGTTTTTGTTATTTCCTTATTTTATGTGTGTTTTGAGTTTTCTGTGCACCAGGATGAATGTGATTCCAGAGGAAAGTATCATGGGAATTAAGGTGAAAAGGGGAAAAGACGCATCTTAAATTGGCATCCGGGACACCTGTGAAAGTTGGCACAACTGGAGAAAAATGCTAGACGCAACTTGATGGTGCCAAGTGAATGAGTTTAGAGCAACCCGAACCGGACATGAAGTTGTACAAAATGGAGACCATTTTTGAACCTGTATGCAATGCCAAACCTGTGAGGATATATAAAGCCAAACACTTCAATTCATCATGAGAGAGCATCGGGTATGGCATCATCACTCTAATTTTGCATTTGTTCTTCATATAGTACACACATCGATCACACACACTGAGGCATTTATTTTTTTTCTCTTTAACCCTGAGCCTTTCGCACCCAACCTTGTTGTTTATCATCCTTTGTAACCATCTTAAACCATCATCCATGTTTTCTTTTTCGTATTCACAATCCCTTTTGTTTCCTGTATTTTTGGTGTTAACTATAAGTCCGAGTCCGGTAGAAAAAGTTAAGTTTGGGGTAACCAAGTCCGGTGACAAAAGAATGAGGCAAGTGTGAAAAAGAAAAGAAAAAGAACACATGAAAAGAGATGTGTTGTGAAAAAAAAAAAGAGAAAAAAATGATTTCGATACACACTTGCCATCATGTAAAGAAGTTAAGAGTCCGGAAAGCGAAAAAAGCGCTAAACACCCCAAACATGATGTAATGTGCAAAAAGATATCGGACTAATTAGTTAATACCGAACCATAAACCATAGTACCTACTTTCTTTGTTTATCCTACCTACCCCAAGCCCCGTTACAACCCATGAGTCCTCTAAAAGTGTGTGTTGTTGATATTGTGGAAGTATGTTAGAATGTTTACAAAACAAAGAGTAGATATGTATGCCTTGATGAGCGAGTGAAACACTTAACCCCGAGAGAAGTTGTGAGAGTGTGATTGAGCTTGCAGGTAAAAGAATGAGTCAAAATTGAAGTACAACGGAAAAGTTCGGGGAGGGGGATCGAACACTTTGACACGAAGTAATTATCAAGTGTGGAAGCATCAGTTGTGTTGTGGAGAATAGAAAAATTCATAGGTGTCCTCTTGTTTTCTCGTCCATCACTTGAGGACAAGTAATGAGCTAAGTTTGGGGTTGTGATCGGCCACCAATTTCACCTTGTTCCTATGTTCGAATTAATGGAAAAGCACTTCATTCGGTGGTATTTTAAGTCGTTTTAGTCTAGTTCTTAATTAGTTTTGTTTACCTTTGTATTTGAATTTGGTGTGTTACTTTTTCTAGTTTTTGTTGTTTTTCCATTGCTTTTGATCTTGTGTTGGTAGTGTTTTAAGTTATGCAGATACAGGGCATGATTCGAGACAAGAAAAAGTGAATTTTGGTGAGACAGAGCTGTGACACGGCCACCCGTGTCATGGGACACGGCCGTGTCAGACATGCTGAAGAGAAAAAGTTGAGAAATCTTGGAACCAAGAAGTCAGGGGTCTGACACGGCCACCCGTGTCCCATGACACGGCCGTGTCAGACATGTGCGCAGAAAAATTCTGATTTTTAACTTATGAAATCTGTCACTTAAGTAAGGGTATGATGGACTTTTCGTATGAGAATATTTGCTGTGAGGTATTTAGTCACTGTTTGGAAAGAAGAAAATCACTTTTTGACGGTCGGAGAACGTGAAAAGAGGATTGGAAGCACTAGGGTTTGAAGCGAAGAAATCTTCAAGAGCATCCGCAATTGAAGATCAATTCCTATTCATCTTATTGTAATGTCTTCATCCTTAATATCTGTTATCTTAACAATTGCCATGAGTAGCTAAACTATTTACGTGTTAGGGGGTGTCCCTGAATTGCTATTGTAATGAACCTAATTTCCTTTATGTTATGAAATCGTTATGTGTGTGAATTTATTTGATTGTGCAAAGTGCTTATTGCTTTATCTATCGGACAAATATATTTTTGATTTACGGTTAAGGGTTAGGTCGGACAAACCACCTTATCGCTGTTTGCACAATAATATTACGGTTGTTATTGCTTAGGAATGAGGATTCTCCGTAGTAACCGTAATAATCTTGATAAATTATATTGCGCTTGATCACTTCTTGAATTGCTAAGGAATTAGGATACAAGACAGTATCAAAAGGTTTTCCGCTAAGGAATTAGGGAAGATAACTCTTGAGATTCGGTAATAGTTCATGTACACTGATATTTCGTAAATAAGGATTAAAGGTTGTTGCAAGGCAATTCATACACTTGACCCTAGCATAATTTCTCATATTGTTTTAAAGTCATTTTTACGCTTTCTATTAATTTGTTATCATTTATCGTTATCTCCAAACAAACAACAAAACCCCCATGTTCTTTTGTTCAATTGAATCGTTACGATAACTTATATTTCCTACGCAGTCCGTGAGTTCGATACTTGGGGATTAATCCCATTATTACTACATCGGTAAAAATAGTACACTTGCTATTTTTCCGATCAAGTTTTTGGCGCCGTTGCCGGGGACTGCCAAATTATAAGTTAAAAAATAGTTCAATTGAATTTTTGTTGCTCTGCAACTAAAATTTTTATTTTCATTTGTCTGGTATTTCTTTTGCTTATTACTTATAATCGTCTAACCTTTGTATGCGAGGTAAAGCCTCAGCAGAATTTATTTTTGACGCAGAACCAGAACGATCATTGCGAGCTAGGCTGCGAAAAGCAAAACAAGAACGACTGGAAGCGTTGGAAGACATTCTGACAGCTTCGGAATCTGATAACGAGGAAATCCTCTCTATTCATTTTGAGCATTCAGATTCGGAGGCTGAAACGATGGCAGCTCCCGTAGAAAGGTTGTTAGGTGATTATGGTGGAGCAAATGCACCAGCTGGCCGGATGACAATTGTAAATCAACCGGTCGATGTTGCTCACTTTCAGCTACACCCAGCAACGATTCGACAACTGGAGAAGAAACCATTTTCAGGGAGAATAAATGAAGATGCTAATAAGCATTTGCAAAGGTTTCTTACTATGACAACATCTCTGAAGATAGAAGGACACTCTGAAGAAGCCAAGAAGTTGGTTATGTTTCCATTCACGTTAGCTGATGACGCTGAAGAGTGGTTCTACTCATTACCTGCTGGGAGTATTACCACATGGCAACAAATGGAGTCTACCTTTCTGAATGAGTATTTCCCTGCTGCTGTTTATATCCGTAAGAGGTATGATATTGTTAATTTTAAACAGAAGGAGGGAGAATCACTCGGAGATGCTTATAAGAGATTCAAGAGGTTATTGGTGGCATGCCCAACTCACAACATGGATGTCACTGAACAAATGCAGAATTTTCTGAATGGTCTTAAAATGAAGACTAAGCAATTGATTGACACAGCAGCTGGTGGCTCATCCAACTTTTCAACAGCCACTGGTGTTAAAAAAATCATAGAAGCTATTGCGGCCAATGAACACTTGGAGTTATATGACCGTAGTGTTAGCCAACCTGAAGGATTAGTGGATATGAAATTGTCAACGCGAGTTGTGAAAATTGAAGATCAGGTAGCTGCGGAAGTTGAGCGGAGATTGAAACAGATGGGTCTTGAAAAACAAACAGTAGCACAAGTTCAACCGGCTCAAGCAAGTCAATCGGTAGGGTGTGAAATATGTGGAGGACCTCATTTTACTGTTCAGTGTGTTGCTACAGCTCAGCAAGTGGAGGAAATAAAGTTCTTGAAGCAAAACAACCCCTACTCAAATACCTACAATCCGGGGTGGAAAAATCATCCAAATTTTTCATGGAAGGATCAACCAGGGAATGCTCCTAAACAAGAGGTTATTCCATATCAAGGTCAGCAGTTGCAGCAACAGTATAGACCTCCTCAACAACATTATCAACAACCTCAGCAACAGGCCCCCAGAAAAGCAGATTAGGAGATTGCCATCGAAAAAATGGCAGCTCAAAGCTCTCAGTTTCAAGAAGAAACAAGGAGTAATTTTCGAAACACGGGTGCATCCATCAAAAATCTTGAGGTTCAGATGAGTCAGATAGCACAACAACTCGCCAATGCTCAACCACAAGGTGCCTTACCTAGTGGAATTGTTACAAACCCAAGGGAGCATCAGAATGTGAATGTCATCTCAACAAGAAGTCTGAGGAGATCAAAACCAGAAGAAAAAAATGAAACCGAGTATGATGATATCATCGAAGTAGATCTAGAAGTGAGAGAAAATCCGAAAGAGCCTGAAGTAGTGATATCACCGGTTAAGCCGCTGGAAGAGAAAAATAAGAAAGAAACTAAACCGGTGGTCAAATTACCATTCCCCTCTAGAGTGACCAAGAAGGATTCGAAAGAGAAGGATTTTGAGAAGTTTGCTGCAATGTTTAAGAAGTTAGAGATTAACTTACCTTTCTTTGAAGCACTTGAGAATATGCCTTTGTACAAGAAATTTATGAAAGAGGTAGTTTCTAAGAAGAAACAAGTGGGAGATGAGCTGAAAGTCAGAATCGAAAAGTGTGGTAGAATCTCACCAGAGAAGAGAATACCAATCAAGCAAAAAGATCCTGGATCAGTTGCAATACCGTGCACGATAAATAACAGAACTTTCATGAAGGTTCTAATTGATTCAGGTGCTAGTGTGAGCTTAATGCCGTTATCTATCTTCAAAAAGCTCGGTATTGAAAATGTGAGTGAAAGAGGAACAGAGTTGAAATTTGCAGATCACAGCATGAAGAGGTCATATGGGGTGGCAGAAGATGTATTGGTAGAAATTGACAAATTTGTTTTTCCAGTTGATTTTGAAATAATGGATATCCCTGAAGATGAAGAGACCCCTATTATTCTGGGTCGACCTTTCTTGCGCACTAGTCGGTGCAATTTCGATATTGAAAAAGGTACTCTGACTTTGAAATCTTTTGATGAAGAAATAACTCTGAAAGTGTTAAACACCAAGAAGCAAGGTGAAAGTGGAGATAATCAATCTTCAGTTGGAATGATCCACATAGTAGGCGAAAGCAAAAGATCGGAACCAACCCCAAAAAAGGTCTCAAGCATAATTTCTCAGGTGGCGGCATCTCATATAAAAACTCCAAAGTCCAATAAAGAAATCAAGGAAAGAAAGAAAAAGGAACATCAAGGTGAGGAGATGGAAGTTGAAAGTGACTTGAGGCATAAAGTGGTCCATCCTTTAAATCTAGATGAGTTCTGGGTTGCAGAAAGGACAAGCAACATGGTGTGGAAGAGGAAGTATCCCCCATAACAGAAGGGAATGGACCGTCGAGCCATGCGACGTTAAACGAAGCGCTTCGTGGGAGGCAACCCACGGGATTTCTTTTTAATAGTTTTATGTGTTTTTGCATTTTTATTCTGTAGGTACAAACATTGTGTCTTTTGCGAGGCGAGAAGCGGTTAGAGAAAAGAATTCGAATTGTGGAAGAGTCAGGGGTCTGACACGGGCACCCGTGTCATGTGACACGGCCGTGTCACAGATCCTGAAGAAGTGGCGTAAAAAAAAATCAAGTTTGGGAAATCAGAGGTGTGACACGGGCACCCGTGTCATGTGACACGGCCGTGTCACAGACCCTGAAGGATTTTCTTTTGAAATCAATTTTTGGAAGAGTGGCAGAGTTCTGACACGGCCACCCGTGTCCTATGACAGGGCCGTGTCAGACAGAAACGCAATTTTTTTTTTGATAAATTCGTTTTCATAGTGGTGGGCCCCCTATCAACCCTCCACCTCCGCCTCAGTGAGCACTGTAAGTCTCCCTTATGCTTGCTTATACATTGAGGACAATGTTAAGTCCAAGTGTGGGGGAGGTTCTTTCGTTTTAAGTTATTTTATGTTATTTCCGTTTTTGTTATTTCCTTATTTTATGTGTGTTTTGAGTTTTCTGTGCACCAGGATGAATGTGATTCCAGAGGAAAGTATCATGGGAATTAAGGTGAAAAGGGGAAAAGACGCATCTTAAATTGGCATCCGGGACACCTGTGAAAGTTGGCACAACTGGAGAAAAATGCTAGACGCAACTTGATGGTGCCAAGTGAATGAGTTTAGAGCAACCCGAACCGGACATGAAGTTGTACAAAATGGAGACCATTTTTGAACCTGTATGCAATGCCAAACCTGTGAGGATATATAAAGCCAAACACTTCAATTCATCATGAGAGAGCATCGGGTATGGCATCATCACTCTAATTTTGCATTTGTTCTTCATATAGTACACACATCGATCACACACACTGAGGCATTTATTTTTTTTCTCTTTAACCCTGAGCCTTTCGCACCCAACCTTGTTGTTTATCATCCTTTGTAACCATCTTAAACCATCATCCATGTTTTCTTTTTCGTATTCACAATCCCTTTTGTTTCCTGTATTTTTGGTGTTAACTATAAGTCCGAGTCCGATAGAAAAAGTTAAGTTTGGGGTAACCAAGTCCGGTGACAAAAGAATGAGGCAAGTGTGAAAAAGAAAAGAAAAAGAACACATGAAAAGAGATGTGTTGTGAAAAAAAAAAAGAGAAAAAAATGATTTCGATACACACTTGCCATCATGTAAAGAAGTTAAGAGTCCGGAAAGCGAAAAAAGCGCTAAACACCCCAAACATGATGTAATGTGCAAAAAGATATCGGACTAATTAGTTAATACCGAACCATAAACCACAGTACCTACTTTCTTTGTTTATCCTACCTACCCCAAGCCCCGTTACAACCCATGAGTCCTCTAAAAGTGTGTGTTGTTGATATTGTGGAAGTATGTTAGAATGTTTACAAAACAAAGAGTAGATATGTATGCCTTGATGAGCGAGTGAAACACTTAACCCCGAGAGAAGTTGTGAGAGTGTGATTGAGCTTGCAGGTAAAAGAATGAGTCAAAATTGAAGTACAACGGAAAAGTTCGGGGAGGGGGATCGAACACTTTGACACGAAGTAATTATCAAGTGTGGAAGCATCAGTTGTGTTGTGGAGAATAGAAAAATTCATAGGTGTCCTCTTGTTTTCTCGTCCATCACTTGAGGACAAGTAATGAGCTAAGTTTGGGGTTGTGATCGGCCACCAATTTCACCTTGTTCCTATGTTCGAATCAATGGAAAAGCACTTCATTCGGTGGTATTTTAAGTCGTTTTAGTCTAGTTCTTAATTAGTTTTGTTTACCTTTGTATTTGAATTTGGTGTGTTACTTTTTCTAGTTTTTGTTGTTTTTCCATTGCTTTTGATCTTGTGTTGGTAGTGTTTTAAGTTATGCAGATACAGGGCATGATTCGAGACAAGAAAAAGTGAATTTTGGTGAGACAGAGCTGTGACACGGCCACCCGTGTCATGGGACACGGCCGTGTCAGACATGCTGAAGAGAAAAAGTTGAGAAATCTTGGAACCAAGAAGTCAGGGGTCTGACACGGCCACCCGTGTCCCATGACACGGCCGTGTCAGACATGTGCGCAGAAAAATTCTGATTTTTAACTTATGAAATCTGTCACTTAAGTAAGGGTATGATGGACTTTTCGTATGAGAATATTTGCTGTGAGGTATTTAGTCACTGTTTAGAAAGAAGAAAATCACTTTTTGACGGTCGGAGAACGTGAAAAGAGGATTGGAAGCACTAGGGTTTGAAGCGAAGAAATCTTCAAGAGCATCCGCAATTGAAGATCAATTCCTATTCATCTTATTGTAATGTCTTCATCCTTAATATCTGTTATCTTAACAATTGCCATGAGTAGCTAAACTATTTACGTGTTAGGGGGTGTCCCTGAATTGCTATTGTAATGAACCTAATTTCCTTTATGTTATGAAATCGTTATGTGTGTGAATTTATTTGATTGTGCAAAGTGCTTATTGCTTTATCTATCGGACAAAT
Source organism: Vicia villosa (assembly GCF_029867415.1). Lineage (NCBI taxonomy): Eukaryota > Viridiplantae > Streptophyta > Magnoliopsida > Fabales > Fabaceae > Vicia > Vicia villosa. The sequence continues at coordinate 19,398,910 of NC_081183.1, read as the reverse complement.
ATATTTTTGATTTACGGTTAAGGGTTAGGTCGGACAAACCACCTTATCGCTGTTTGCACAATAATATTACGGTTGTTATTGCTTAGGAATGAGGATTCTCCGTAGTAACCGTAATAATCTTGATAAATTATATTGCGCTTGATCACTTCTTGAATTGCTAAGGAATTAGGATACAAGACAGTATCAAAAGGTTTTCCGCTAAGGAATTAGGGAAGATAACTCTTGAGATTCGGTAATAGTTCATGTACACTGATATTTCGTAAATAAGGATTAAAGGTTGTTGCAAGGCAATTCATACACTTGACCCTAGCATAATTTCTCATATTGTTTTAAAGTCATTTTTACGCTTTCTATTAATTTGTTATCATTTATCGTTATCTCCAAACAAACAACAAAACCCCCATGTTCTTTTGTTCAATTGAATCGTTACGATAACTTATATTTCCTACGCAGTCCGTGAGTTCGATACTTGGGGATTAATCCCATTATTACTACATCGGTAAAAATAGTACACTTGCTATTTTTCCGATCAAAGTTCAAAACCAAATCAACGCTGGTTTCCTCGTCACTTCAGAATACCCTCAGTGGTTAGCTAACATTGTTCCCATTCCTAAGAAAGACGAAAAAGTCCGCATGTGCGTCGACTACAGAGATCTGAACAAAGCTAGCCCTAAGGATGATTTCCTGTTACCACATATTGATATGTTGGTTGACAGTACAGCAAAATCCAAAGTTTTCTCATTCATGGACGGATTTTCGGGATACAACCAAATCAACATGGAACCTGAAGACATGGAGAAAACAACTTTCATCACCCCTTGTGGAACGTTCTACTACCGCGTTATGCCTTTTGGACTAAAGAACGCAGGGGCAACATATCAAAGAGCCATGACTACACTTTTCCATGACATGATGCATAAGGAAGTGGAAGTCTATGTGGATGACATGAATGCCAAGTCAGAGAATGAGGTAGATCACATACAGAATCTGACAAAGTTATTTCAACGCTTACGGAAGTTTCAGCTTCGCCTGAATCCCAACAAGTGTACCTTTGGTGTCTACTCGGGAAAACTCCTTGGTTTCATCGTCAGCAAACGAGGAATTGAAGTAGATCCAGACAAAGTCAAGGCAATTCAGGAAATGCCTTCACCCAGAACTGAGAAACAAGTTAGAGGATTTCTTGGACGTCTGAATTACATCTCGAGATTCATATATCTCATGACAACTACTTGTGCTCCAATTTTCAAACTTCTACGAAAAAATCAAAGTTGCGTCTGGACAGACGATTGTTAGAAAGCGTTCGACAGTATTAAGGAATATTTGCTCGAACCACCCATCTTGTCTCCTCCAGTGGAAGGAAGACCTTTGATAATGTATTTAACCGTCTTAGAAGATTCCATGGGTTGTGTCCTTGGACAACAAGACGAGACGAAAATAAAAAAGCATGCCATCTACTACCTGAGCAAGAAATTCACTGACTGTGAATCCCGCTACTCCATGCTCGAGAAAACCTGTTGTGGTTTGGCCTGGGCTGCCAAGCGTCTCCCCCAGTACATGATTCGACATACTACTTGTTTGATCTCCCATATGGATCCAATCAAGTACATCTTTGAGAAGCCTGCCTTAACTGGGAGAATTGCCCGTTGGCAGATGTTGTTATCAGAATATGACATTGAGTATCATGCACAGAAAGCCGTGAAAGGAAGCATCCTAGCTGAGCACCTGGCTCACCACCCACTCAATGGTCATGAATCAACCAGTTTTGACTTTCCAGACGAGGACGTTATGTACCTCAAGATGAAAGATTACAACGAACCACTACTAGACGAAGGACCTGAGATAGGATCCCAGTGGGGCTTAATATTTGATGGAGCTGTCAATGCTTATGGACGAGGGATCGGGGCAATCATTGTTACCCCTCGAGGTACCCATATTCCATTTACCTCCAGATTAACTTTCAAATGCCCAAACAATGAGGCCGAATATGAAGCTTGCATCATGGGTCTCGAAGAAGCCGTGGATATAAGAATCAAACACTTGGATGTATACGGAGATTCTGCTTTGGTCATCAATCAAATCAAAGGAGAATGGGAAACACGCCAACCAGGGCTAATTCCTTATAAAGACTACGCGAGAAGATTATTACCATTCTTTGACAGGGTAGATTTTCATCACATTCCTCGTGAAAAAAATAATTTGGCCGATGCATTAGCCACACTCTCTTCCATGATTAGGATAAATCATTGGAATGACATTCCTCGGATTAATGTTATGCGCCTGGATAAGCCTGCTCATGTTTTCACAGTAGAAGCAATCATCAACGACAAACCGTGGTATCACGACATCAAAAACTACCTTGAAAGGCAAGAGTACCCTCTTGGGGCATCAAAGAAAGATAGAAAGACTTTGAGAAAGTTAGCTGGCAGATTCTTCCTGAATGAAGATGTTCTGTACAAGAGAAATTTCGACATGGTTCTGCTCAGATGCGTTGACAAGAAAGAAGCAGAAACCCTCATGAGAGAAACACATGAAGGTTCCTTTGGTACTCACACCAATGGACACACCATGACAAGGAAAATACTGAGAGCGGGATATTATTGGTCGACAATGGAGTCAGATTGCTACCAGTATGCAAAGAGGTGTCACAAATGTCAGATCTACGCTGATACGATTCATGTGCCACCATCTCTTCTTAACATACTCTCTTCCCCTTGGCCTTTCTCCGTGCGGGGAATCGACATGATTAGAATGATCGAGCCGAAAGCGTCCAACGGACATCGCTTCACCTTGGTAGCCATAGACTATTTCACCAAGTGGGTAGAAGCAGCTTCATATGCAAATGTCACAAGACAAGTTGTTGTCAGGTTTATCAAGAATCACATCATCTGTCGCTACGGTATTCCTAGCAGGATAATCACTAACAACGGGTCAAATTTGAATAACAAAATGATGAAAGAGCTCTGTGAAGAATTCAAGATTGAGCATCACAATTCATCTCCTTACAGACCAAAGATGAATGGAGTTGTAGAAGCAGCTAACAAAAACATCAAGAAAATCATTCAGAAAATGGTCATCACTTACAAAGATTGGCATGAAATGCTCCCGTTTGCTCTTCATGGTTACCGTACATCTGTACGCACTTCGACTGGAGAAACTCCTTTCTCCCTTGTATATGGCATGAAGGCAGTCCTACCCATAGAGGTTGAGATCCCATCAATGAGAGTCTTGATGGAGGCAAAACTAACAGAAGCCGAGTGGTGTCAAAGCAGATTTGATGAATTGAACTTAATTAAAGAAAAGCGTATGACAACTTTATGCCACGGACAACTATATCAACAAAGAATAAAGAAAGCTTTCGACAAAAAGGTCCGACCGCGCACAATCAAAGAGGGCGACCTTGTACTAAAATAGATTCAATCTTTTCTCACAGATTCTAGGGGCAAATGGACTCCCAATTTTGACGGCCCGTACGTGGTCAGGAGAGCTTTCTCGAGAGGAGCCTTAATACTCACGACTATGGATGGAGAAGAATCACCTGTCCTGTGAACATCGACGCAGTCAAGAAATACTTCGCCTAAATAAACAAAAGAACAGCTCGCTATGTTGAAAACTCGCAAAGAGCGACTTAGGAAAAAAGAGCGTCTCGGTGGATCGAAAACCCGAAAGGGCGATTCAGGCAAAAATTAGAGACATAAAAAAAATGTAATTAATCCCGGTAGACTTAAAACCCGAAAGGGGTAGTTTACACAAAAGTTAGGGATATATGGCAAGTAACTATGTTCAGGACAAACTTGATCATTCGAAATCCATAGCGGAGTATTCATCATTAGTAGGTCATCTTCTACGAAGCACGAATACAGCGCAACTCAGAGTGGAAGGGAAAGATAACGGTCGTCACGTTTCATCATAGCCCTTTTCCCGAAAATTACCAATTTCCAACTTTGTAAATATTCCATGGGATCAAGCCTTTGGCTGGTCACCATTCCATAAATAATAATTTAGGTTTTGTGCCTTTTTTTTGCAATCGAGTCTTATTCAGTTTCTAAAAATGCATTTTCAGTTTAAACAGTCATTTTCTTGAAACAAATGTTTTCGTAAAATAAAATGAATTTACTCGCAAAAAAAAGGGTGAAATTTCTTTCTAAGGATTACAAATAATAGAAAGAATGCAAACAGTTGCTCCGAAAACGGTTAAGACTCCGGGAACAAATTTCCCCATGAGATCGCTTTGCGAACATCTCCCGATGACGGATCTCCATTTCAATTCATGCCACTCAAGACAGCGGGCAACTGATAATGAGGTATCCCCGACAGAGTGCAAAGTACAAATTTCAAGAGGAAGACATCTTCTGATCAACGAAAATTCAAGTTGTATCACAGGATTTCACATCCGCGACAATTCTATTCACATTCACTTTGCGTCTTATAATCATCATAGTCATGCATACTTTGCACCTCATAATTGCATAGTTAACATAGTCTAGTTAGGCTTTGATCCTATTATTGCTCGAGTCACTTGGACATCTACTTAAGTTTCCCCTGCGAGTCGGGAAAGAACCTTCCTCTTCACGGTGACGGTTCACACACAAGGATTCACCAACAAGTCAGCAAGCGGTAATCTCCCTCAAAAAAGATAGTTTGTTCAGTACTGTTGTTATCCCCAAGCAAGATCGACAAATGGTAGTCTTCCTCGTGAAGATAGTTTGTCCATTTTTGGACTTCCTAAGCAGGTCGGTAGTTAACAATCTTCTCCGGAAGATAGTTTGTCCACTTTTGGACTTCCTCAGCAGGTCGACAAATGGCAATCTTCTCCGGAAGATAGTTTGTCCACTTTTGGACTTCCTCAGCAGGTCGATAGAAGGCAATCTTCTTCGAAAGATAGTTTGTCCACTTTCGAATTTCCCCATCAGAGACAACGGATGGAAGTCTTCTTCATGAAGACAGTTGGTTTAAGAATTCTTATTTTAAAGTCAGCAAATGGCAGTCTCTTTCAACAGAAGACAGTTTGCTCACTTTCTCCTAAGATGGGTCAACGAATGGCAGTCTCTTTCAGCAGAAGATAGTTCGTTCCGCTTAAGGATTTCTCGACAGGGTCGGCAAATGGCAGTCTCTCTCAGTAGAAGACAGTTTGTTCCCTTTGAGATAACGAATGGCAGTGTTCTTCATGAAGATAGTTCGTTTAAGAATTCTTATTTTAAAGTCAGCAAATGGCAGTCTTTTTCAGCAGAAGACAGTTTGCGTACTTTTCCTAAGACGGGTCAACGAATGGCAGTCTCTTTCAGCAGAAGAGAGTTTGTTCCGCTTAAGGATTTCTCGACAGGGTCGATAAATGGCAGTCCCTCACAGCAGAAGACAGTTTGTTCCCTTTGAGATAACGAATGGCAGTTTTCTTCATGAAGACAGTTCGTTTAAGAATTCTTATTTTAAAGTCAGCAAATGGCAGTCTCTTTCAGAAGAAGACAGTTTGCTCACTTTCTCCTAAGACGGGTCAACGAATGGCAGTCTCTTTCAGAAGAAGACAGTTCGTTCTGCTTAAGGATTTCTCGACAAGGTCGGCAAATGGCAGTCTCTCTCAGCAGAAGACAGTTTGTTCCCTTTGAGATAACGAATGGCAGTCTTCTTCATGAAGACAGTTCTTTAAGAATTCTTATTTTAAAGTCAGCAAATGGAAGTCTCTTTCAGCAGAAGACAGTTTGCTCACTTTCTCCTAAGACGGGTCAACGAATGGTAGTCTCTTTCAGCAGAAGACAATTCGTTCCGCTTAAGGATTTCTCGGAAGGGTTGGCAAATGGCAATCTCTTTCAGCAGAAGACCGTTTGTTCCCCTAAGAGATAACGAATGGCAGTCTTCTTCATGAAGAACAGTTCGTTTTAGGATTCTTTATTAGAGTTGAGCAAATGACAGTCTCTTTCAGCTGAAGACAGTTCACTCACTTTTTTGAGCAGGTAATGATTGACAGCTTTCTCTATGAAGACATTTCGTTTCGCTTAAAGATTCCTCAGCAGGGTCAACAAATGGCAGTCTCTTTCAGCAAAAGACAGTTTGTTTTCCTAGAGATTGACAAATGGCAGTCTTTTCTAGGAAAGGCAGTTTGTCTGTTTAATACCCCAGAAATCGATAAATGGTAGTTTCTTCGAAAGAAACAGTTTGTCTGCTTCTGAGATGTTTCACCCCCATCAGGGTCGACAAATGGCAGTTTTCCTCCTAGGAAAACAGTTTGTTAATTTCCCAGCGGAGTTGACAAATGGCAGTTTTCCTCTTAGGAAAACAGTTTGTTAATTCCCCAGCATAAGTTGATGAATGGCAATTTTTGTCCCAAAAACAGTTCGTCTACTTTCCAGCAAAGTCATTAGCTCCTCAAAAGGATGCACGATCATATGACATTCCTTCGAAGACGTCACATTGAAGAAAAGTATGATAAAGTTTCTTGTCATCCGTCAAATGGCATCTCTCCAACGAACGCTGGTGAGAAGTTTGACGATGAAACAGACCTTTGGAGATTTTCTCTTTATCTGAGATATCGTCCAAAATCACAACTGAGACCAGTTTCGCGATAGGACAACCGAAACGAAGAGAAGTTGGTTACCTTTTTCTAAGTATCAACACTTAGTCAAAAAAGATGGATTGCGTATGCTACATTGCCATCCATGCACTAGAATCCGCATAAGTACGTTTCTACTGGAATTTGTCTCCCTATCCCCCGCCAAGTGCGACAACGAGATCAAGTCATGCAAGAATTTTATTATCACCGCAACATCTCAAGGACGCCCAAAATTCGGGCATTCTTTGGTATTTAAGTCTCTTTCACGCAGGAGAGATCGAGACATCAATCTCTCTCCCTCCAATGGAAAGAAACTTAAATAGGGGCATCTTTCATACCCTAATTTTGACCCCCCTCTGAGATGTTATACTTTCAGGCTTTTCATCAGAATTAAAGCAGTTGCTCAGAACGGTCACTTGTTCATTTGATGCTTAATCGAGGGAGTTCAAGAATAAAGAGCTCAGGCAAAGGATCAGTCAATAAAAGGGATGGTATCCAACACAAACATTAGGATTCAAAAACTTCATTCTATTCACCTATGATTGGTTAAGACACCCATCACCTGAACCCAAGCTTGCTTACCTCACCAGCCTAGGGTTTTGAGCCCCATCAAGGACTTAAATCAGGAATCACATTTGGGAAACCCTAGAAAGCTCCAGGGCATCAATCAAAGGCATCAATCATCTTCAAATAGCTCATATGACAATATCCAAAAGGTATTACACCTCAAATCAAGGTCTACAGTCACCAATTTCACTTGGTCAATAATTAGGGTTTTTTACCCTAATTCACCTAGACAATTGACTTTTAAAAAGGGAATGGATCTAAAACACAAAGCATATCTCAATATCCTCCATCAACTAAATAGGATCCATTCATATCATTCATTTGATGAGGATAGCTTAATTCACTTGAAATCTCCCGAAACGCGATTCACTTGAAAAAGTCAACTGTACAAGATCACCTTTGACTTTTTGGAAATTTTGGTCAACCATGACTTTTGAAGATTCAAATCATCAATATATGATATTTGAAGTCATTTGATCAAGAAAAATCAAGAAAATCAATCAAGAATAAAAAAGTCAAAGTTTGACTTTTCATACATAGAAAGGGAATATCTCAAAATTTCACCTACAAACTGAAAAAAACTTCCAACTTGAAAGTTGTAGATTTTGATCCAATGAACAACTTTGTCACATATGATTTTTTGGCTAAAAATCAACCATTGAAGAGATATGGAGCTTCAAAGTGACTGCCTTCACAAAACTTGCAAGAAAACCCTAGTTTTCTTCAAACTTTATGGGACTTTTTCACTAATTTCCCTAAAGATTTTGGGCAAACACCAAACTAATGAATTGAAGTACATGTTAAGGGCTTTCCAAATTGTGCTCAACCTTCTCCAAATTTATTTTGTGCTAAGAGATATGATTGATCAAAGTTAGGCATTTGAAGTGAAATTATAGGTCATGCCTAAGTGTGAAATTTGCAATTTTATGCAAGTGCTTACACTAAATGATACCTCTAAACTTCAGAAACATTGCAAGGATAAGAGATAATCATTTGCATCATTACACAAATTTTTGAAAGGAATATTCCAAAACCAAAACATGTGATTATGTCATGATTGCATTTTGAGAATTTATGGCCAAGTGGTGATTCATCAAAGGAATCTTCTCCCACCTAATTGGAGCTCATTGCTGCAGAAAATTTGTCCCCTAAGATCAAGTAAAACCGATGGCTAGGGAGTGGTATCAAAGAACTCATTATTACATATGGATCTTACTCACATTTCTTCATAGCCAAGGAAACCAAACTCACTTCACAAAGCAAGCTTGCTATCTCCAATTGCTCTGGATCATTTGCCTATAAATACAAGTGCATTTCCTTAGAATTAAACACACCAAAGTAATAGAATTCTTGCTTTCTCTCTTCTTTCTTCAAACTTAAGTTTTTCAAAGGTTCTTTAGCCAGAAGACTCGGATTCTTTAAACCAAAGCTATTCCTTTGGAATTAAGTATTCAAACACATCAGGGGAGGCATTTAGAGGTGATCCAAACCTCTGAAACCCTTCTGTACATGGAGAATCATCATCTTCACCACTCATTTGGAGCTGTTGCAGTTGGGGTCGAGCAAGAGGTTCTGGGCAGTTTCAATCCAAGTTAAGCATCTCAACACCTTCCAGGAGGATCACTGAAGCTATCTGGATCATTGCAACAACTCTAGAACACACTTTGATCAGAGCCAGATCTCCATTTTTGATGTAAGTTTCAAAAGCTTCAAACTCTATAATTCATGCATGATAAATTAAAAATTAGGTTACCAGTTGGTTTCTGCACCTTTAAGGATCATTAGCCCTCAATCAATTGCATCAAATCATGCATATAGAGTATTTCATGTTTAATTTCAGTTTTAGGGTTCTTAGTGTTCATGCTTGCGAATTTTAAGTTACACTCTAAATAAATGAAATTAAAGGTTACTATCATGATCCTCATCCAAAAACGAGTAAAATCCGTCTTTACATCTTTGGATTTGGTTGAGAATTGAGAGAGATACGATTTCTAGAAATTCAAAAGCTTGAGGTTGAAGATGAAGATGGTGGCGCCATTTTTCATATTTCCTAGGTTTTAGTTTATTATATTTTGAATGGTTTGTGTTTAACCTACGAATTCATCGTAGTGTCCCAATGGTTACAGCGCGCGTCCAAACTCTTGCCATGCCTTAGGTCTGGGGTTCGATCCTCCCCTCAGACCTTTTGTCCATTTTATTTTCCAAATCATTTTTATGCCTCGCTTTCAAATATAATCACATGGGCACCTCTGATAATCAGTCCACGCGCGTGGCTCAGTTGGTAATTGTTTTGTTGGATAACCAAGAGGGCGTGAGTTCAACCCTTGGTGAGACCAAACCATATTTGTTACCACTATTTTTCTTCCCTTTTATTTACAACTTCACATAATTATTTCACCTATCAAATTAAATCATTTTTGCTTCATTGTTCACACACTTCTCATTTAATATATCTATTTTGAGGATATACCAAAATATCATAAAAAATGTATTATTTTATTATATTTTAATTAGGTTAAAAATCATATATTTTAAGTAGGTTTTAATACTTCAAAAAATATAATTTTCAATTGATTTTCAAAACCTAATCTCTTGTAAATATTTTTGAGTTGAAACCCTATTCATTTAGGTCTTAGTAGGGTATTGTGGTGGTCGTTTTTTTACCTCCCCGTTTCACTTGGGAGGACGGTACGCTAGACCCTTCACGCGAAATTTGGAAGGAGAATGCGCCCGTGGTGGGATGAATTTTGTTTCAGTTCTTCCTACGATATCACACGAACTTTCTTATTTGTCCTACGAGTAGGAAAGGGAAAAAAAGATCTCAACTAAACCCTAAGAGTTTGTTAAGTGTGGGGATTTCACCTAGACTAGAAATCCTGGAGTCCGGGGGGTCGGTTATACATAGGGAAGTGTTTAAACACCCTACATATCTGTAGTACTCTACAGGAACCTTCTCTGTGTCATTGTGATTGTGTTTATTGCTAATGATTGGGAAAGTTTCTCCTTTGTGTTAGGAGAGAGAATTAAATAGATTAAAGAAAGACAGACAGACAGACAAACTGACTATTTTTGGTATTTTATTAGCTCGCTGAGATTCCTTGTGAACCTCATGCCTACATATCCCTAGTGGAAGTCATAGCTTAATGTAGTTCGGGGAACTAACTAGGGAAATTAATTATTTTTTGGTGCCTTGCTTGAAGCTCAAGGTTGAAGCTTTGAATTAGATCTCTGTTTACAGTAAAGAGACATGAAATCATCTTTACAGAGAGGTATTTGTACTATTCCACCACAAACATTTAAAAGAGTGACAGAATAACTGAATTCATTTCATTCAAGAGGGGGACCTTACTTGTGTATGTGCAAGTATACCAGTCAAATGCCTCTTAAATGAAAGAAAGATGCTCATCCAAATTAGGGAAAGTTACCACATGTCTGGGTTTTACTACCAGCTCATGCCTTTCAAAATCCTAAATGGGAGACTTGATTGAAATTAAATGTAATGTTTGTTTGAATGTGGTAGAGTAGTAAAAATATTTCTCTATAGAGATAAGCTATGTCTATCTACTGTATAAAAGATTTGACTTTAGCTGGCTTACATGAGGCCCAAGCTTGAGGCTTTTTGATTGATTTATTGACTTATTGAAATGATAACTCTACTGGGGAAAATTTAAACTAAGGAGTTTTTTGGTGTTCTGTACAAAGCCCAGAATTGAGGCTGACTCTTTTTTAGGGAATTTATCTTTTAAAGGAATGAGTCTTTGAATTTAAAGGAGTGATTTTGGAGGCTAACCCTTTCCAGGGGTTTTGACTCAGCTGGAGAAATTGTCTGTTAAAAGACTGATTTTTTTTATCATGTTTTTGGAGGCTGACCCTTTCCAGGGGTTTTGACTCTTTTGGGGAAATTATCTCCTAAGAGAATGAATCTTTAGTTTTTGAAGGACTGATTTTTGGAGGCTAACCCTTTCCAGGGGTTTTTGTTAAAATGAAAGAATGATGTGGAGGCTAACCCTTTCCAGGGGTTTTTGTTAAAATGAATGGCAGAAAGATTATCTAATGGAGACTTCTTGTTTTAAAGCCCAAGATTAAGGCTGACTCTTGTTGAGGAGAAACAAACATGGATCCTAGACTCTGCTAAGGAAGATTGATGAAGATAAGGGTGACAGAGACTGTCCATGTCTCTCATTCCAAAAGGTGTACTCAATGTAAAATTGAGACAAACTTAGCTTGTTTAAAGTCTGGTTTTAATTGGAAGAAACTCACCAGGGTATGTTAAAAGGTAACTAAAGACCTGTTCCTATGTTTATAAGAAACCTGATGGGTCCTTGTATACAAGCTCAAGAGGAAGCTGGAAATGCTTTTAAGAAGCCTGTGGGTCCTTGTACAAAGCCCAAGAGGAGGCTAATCGAGGGTCATCGAGGGTCCTTGTTATAGCACAAGAGAAAGCTATGTGGTTTTGAACTTATTTTGGCTTTAAGCAAATGGGTAAGAGGTTTCACCGGGAATAATTCCTATTTGGGTGGATGTGTCCTATTTTGGGTTCTAAGGCTTTTGCCAAGATGTTTCACCGGGAATAATTCATCTTGGGGGTTTGAACTACAGATCTCTAATTAGGAAAGAGCCTTCACCGGGAAGACATTCTCAATCCTAGGTCATATTCCTATAATATATATATATATATAGTTTAACTGTCCTAGGGTTTACACTCAAACGTAGTTCTAGACAAATATATGCACAGTTTATATTTGACAGTAATTTAAACAAAGACTGTAAATTGAAAGCTTGTAAAGCCTAACCTGAATGGAGTGGAGGCCTTTGAAGAAGTATGTACAAAGCCTTACCAGCAATTTTTTTGTTGTTTTGTTGATAACAGTTGAATATTTATTATAAACAGTTAAGGGTTTTGAAAACAGAAGAAGTGAAGATGGACAAAGGTCACATAGGTATCTGAAGAGTTTCACCGGGAATAATGCCCTTCAAATACCATAAGAATGTTTTGAAAACAGAAAGGAGATTTTGAAAATACAGCTTTTGAAAACAAACTATGAAAAGAAAGAAGGTGTTGGGTCTTACACTCTAATAGAGGCCCAGTACTTTACAATACTGGAAATGAGAAACAGTCAATTGAAAATGAAATATTGTTGTGAAAACAGTTTTATTAATAAAATGAAAAGGGGATGGGACTTACACTCTATTAGAGGCCCATATAAAAAATGATTTACTGTTTATGAAAACAGTTAAAAATGATCTGAAATGATAAAAGGTTTTGTTGTTTGAAAACCTTAATCATCTGTTTAATCGGAGACTGAAAACAGTTTTGAATATTGACAAAAGTTAACTTAATTAAGACAAAGATGAAATCTATCCCTAATTAAGACCTAAATAATTTAGGGTTTTATCATAAAGTTATTCACAAAATAATTAGGTTAAAACAAAATGAATATATATATTTTCAAAGCATTTAAGAAAACACTTAAAACATACTATTTTAAACCTAATAAAAATATATGAAATAAATAATATTTTTATGATTTTTTTGATTATTCACAAAATGGATATATTAAATAACAAGTGTGTGAAAAATGAGGTGAAAATGAATATTTTTCATAGGTTAAATAATTGTGTGAAGTTTGTGAATAAAACAAAGAAAAATAGTGGTAAAAAATTGGGTTTGTCTCCTCCAAGGTTTGAACACACGCCCTCTAAGTCACCAGCTCAAAATAACACCGATGGGCCAACGCGCGCTTGGTGTTTATGATACACATCCAGTTCATTATATTTTCAAACAAGTGGTAAATCATGGAAAAATAAAATAAACAAAAAGTCTGGGGCGAGGGGGATTCGAACCCCAGACTTGAGGCATGAGGAGACTAAGAGCGCATGTGAGGCCACTAAGGCAAGTTATTCATTCGTTTAGAAAACGCCTATCATTAAAAATAAAATAAACTTTGCCCAGAGATTTGAATTTTGCGCGCCATGGCCATAGTCGTCTTCTTCCTCGAGCTCAAAGATTTTCAAATTCCTAACTCTCTGGTTTCTCAACTAAATGGCATGATGTAAACATCAATCTTGTTCTAAATTTCCTCACGAATCCAGATATGTAACTAACATTTATTTATATTAACTATAGCTACCTAATTTCTCAGAGAACTCTAAGAACACATGAACCCTAAATTTGAAATTAAATGACAAACAAGATGAATAAATGAATGATGATAGAGGGTTTTCAATCCTCTGATGATGCTGAACAAGATAGAATCGAGCTTTATCACAAAGAGTACTTAAATTAAAGAGACGGAGTTCAGAAACTTACCTCTGAAAATGGAGGTCGTGAGGATAATAGAGAGCATCTGGGCTTGTATGAATGATCCCAAAAGCTTCCTTGGGACTCAGTGATGCTAACTGAATGCTTATTGTAACTTCAATTCTCCTGAATTGCTCTATGGACCTCCCTCGATATGAGCTTCAAGTGGACATGGAGAGTGATGAATCTTGAGTTACAGATGAGCTGCAGCCATCTGAACAGCTTCACGATGACCCGAGGAACACGTCTGGATGCTTGTCTTTGTTGGAAACCTTCTGAATTGCTCTATGGACCTCCAACTGCAACAGCTCCAAAGTGAGAGCAACAATGGCGTTCCTCCACTTACAGAAGTGATCCAGGTGCTTGGATCACCTCAAATGAACCCCTTTGAGATGTTAGAATGCTTACTTTCCAAAGATAAGCTCTGGTTTGAAGAAAACGATTCTTCTTGCCAAAGAACTTTGAAAAGCCATAAGCATGAGAAGAGAAAGAGAAAGCAAGGAATATGGTTGCTTTGGTGTGTTTTCTGAATGAGAAAGAGCCCTCTATTTATAGGCAATTGATTCAGAGCAATTGTGTATAGTGAGCTTGCTTAGTGAAGTGAGTTTGGTTTCTTAGCCATGAAGAAATTTCAAGGAATATCCAAGAGTGATCATTGCAATTTCGAGCCAGTCCCCCCATCCATTGATCCTATCTGATCTTAGGGAACATTTCTGATGCAGAGTGAGCTCTAATTGGTTGGTGAGAATATTCCTTGGGTGATTCATCAATTTGCCATAAATTCCCAAATGTAATCATTACATAATCACATGTTCTTGTTTTGGGAATCTTCCTCAATTCTCATGTCATGGTGAAAATGAATGCATGGCATGTTTTTAGATGTGTTATGGGTCGTGTAGCATCCATAAGTGAGGTCATGTGCACAAAATTTCAAAGTTCAAAAATGATGCATGACCTATAATTTTACTTCATGGTGCCAACTTTGAACAAGCATAACTCTTAGCTCAAAATGAATTTGGGGAAGGTTGAGCATAATTTGGAAAGCCCTAAACATCTACTTCAAATCATTAGTTTATGGTTTCTTCAGAATCATTTGGGAAAATTGTGAAAAATGAGCCCAAAGTTGGATGAAAACTAGGTTAAAAACACTTAGAAAAATTTCTAAGTTTTTATAACCTAAAGCTTCAAAATTCCAAAACTCTTAAATGGTTGCTCTTTTGAAAAAAGTTCCGATGTAAGATGTTGTTTTATTTTGCAAGATCTACAACTTTCATGTTGGAAGTTTTTTGAGTTGTGTAGGTGAAATTTTGAGTTCCCACAATGCCCTCAAAAACCCTAATTCCCGACTTTTTGCTCCTTGATGATTCTTTTTGAATTTCTTTGGTAAAATGACTTTAATATCCATATATTGATGATATTGATCTTTGAAATTCATGGTTTGACCAAAAATCTTAAAAGTCAAAGGTGATCCCATACAGTTGACTTTTTCCAAATAAAGTGAGATTTTGGACTTTTGTGTGGAATTAAGATCTTCTCCTCAAATGAGTGATGTAAATGAGTTATATTGAGGTAGTAGAGGTTCTTGAATCATGTCTTGAGTTTTGGATCCATTCCCTGATTAAAAGTCAACTATCCTGGTGAATTAGGTCAAAAACCCTAATTGTCGACCAGATGAAAATGATGACTGTAGGCTTTGAATTGAGGTGTGATGTCCAGTGGATCTTGTCATATGAGCTATTTGAAGATGATTGATGTCTTTGAATGATCCCCTGGGGCTTTTTAGGGTTTCCCAAAGGTGATCCCTGATTTTAGTCCTTGATAGGCTCAAAAACCCTAGTCTGGTAACCTGAGTAAACCTGTACTCAGATGAATGGGTGTCTAATCAATCATAGGTGAATATAAAAATGAAGCTTTTGAGTCCTATGATTGTGTTAGAGACTAGTCCTTCTATTGATTGATCCTTTGCCTGAGTTTTCTTGTCTTTGAACATCCTTGATTGAATGCCAGATGAAGAAATGACTGCTCAGGGTACTTGTTTTGACCTGATGAAAATTCTGAAGACATGTCATCTCAGGGGGTCAAAAATTAGGGTATGAAAGGTATGAACTTTGTCATTACCCTAATTAAGTTAAACTGTTTTCACACTAGTAATCATTTCAATTGCAAATCATTTTAAACTGATTCTCAGAAACAGTAAATAAATTCTTGGGCCTCTAATAATGTGTAAGTCCCATCCCTTTCTCCTTTTTATATTCAATTAATTCTTTTCAAATAACTGTTTCTATAACTGTCAACCAGTACTATAAAGTACTGGGCCTCTATTAGAGTGTAAGACCCAACACCTTTTCTTTTCTTAGTTTGTTTTCAAAACTATATTTACAAAATATTCTTTCTGTTTTCAAAACATTCTTCTGGTATTTGAAGGGCATTATTCCCGGTGAAACTCTTCAGATACCTATGTGACCTTTGTCCATCTTCCCTTCTTCTGTTTTCAAAAATCCTTAACTGTTTATTATAAATATTCAACTGTCATCAATAAAATAATTGCTGGTAAGGCTTTGTACATGCATCTTCAAAGGCCTCCACTCCATCCAGGTTAGGGTTTATAGCTTTCAATTTACAGTCTTTATTTAAATTACTGTCAAATATAGAACTGTTTATATATTGTTTAGAACTTCGTCTGAGTGTAAACCCTAGGAAAGGTAAACTATATATATTATAGGAATATGGCCTAGGATTGAGAATGTCTTCCCGGGGAAGGCCTTTTCCTAATAAGAGGTCTTTAGTTCAAACCCTCAAGATGAATTATTCCCGGTGAAACACCTTGAAAAAAGCCTTAGAACCCAAAATAGGATACATCCACCCAAAGAGGAATTAATATTCCCGGTGAAACCTCTTACCCATTTGCTTAGAGCTAAAATAAGTTCAAAACCACATAGCTTCCTCTTGTGCTATAACAAGGACCCTCGATTAGCCTCCTCTTGGGCTTTGTACAAGGACCCACAGGCTTCTTAAAAGCATTTCCAGCTTCCTCTTGAGCTTGTATATAAGGACCCATCAGGTTTCTTATAAACACAGGAACAGGTCTTTAGTTACCGTTTTGCCTATTCTGGTGAGTTTCCTCCATTCTTTAAACCAGACTTTAAACAAGCTAAGACTGTCTCAATCTCATATTGAGTACACCCTTTTGGAATGAGAGACATGGACAGTCTCTTTCACCCTTATCTTCATTAATTTCCTTAGCAGAGTTTAGGATCCATAGTTATTTAACCTCAGTCAGTGTCAGCCTTAATGTTGGGTTTTAAACAAGAAGTCTCAATTAGATATTCTTTCTGCTGTAAATCTAAAATCCCTAGAAAGGGTCAGCCTCCAATCATTCCTTCATTTTAATAAAAATCCCTGGAAAGGGTCAGCCTCCAATCATTCCTTCATTTTAATAAAAACCCCTGGAAAGGGTTAGCCTCCAAAATCATTCCTTCATTTTAACATAAAATCCCTGGAAAGGGTTAGCCTCCAAAAATCAGTCTTTTAATATATAAATCCTCCAGTAGAGTAAAACTCCCCCGTGAGTCCTTCATCATTAAGTAGCCACAACCTTGGGCTTTGTGCAAGGCAGATAAACCACATTTCATGTGTCAAAGATTCCTGATCTCTAGGATCTTTTCCCCATAGAGCCATCCATACTCAGCTACTTTAAGAGTCCGACACAACCTTGGGCTATGTACAAGGAAGAAAATAATGTTTTCCCTAGCCAGCATAGCCACAACCCTGGGCTTCATACAAGGCATAAATTAATAACTTCCCCAGTTAAGAGTCAGCCACAACCTTGGGCTTCATACAAGGCACAAAATAGAGTCATCCATAGTCTTCAAAATTCAGTTTCCTCAGTAGTCAGCCACAACCTTGGGCTTCATACAAGGCACAAAATAGAGTCTCCCTAAGTAGAGACAGCCGCAATTCTGGGCTTTGTACAGAACACCAAATAAATTCCATCAAATAAATACTCTCTAGCTAGAGTCAGCCTCAATTCTGGGCTTTGTACAGAACACAAACTCTTTAGTTTAAATCAATTCCTAGTGGAGTTATCTCCCAGAGTCAATAAAAACAATCAAAAGCCTCAAGCTTGGGCCTCATACGAGCCAGCTAAAAATCAAATCTTTCAAACAATAGATAGACATAGCTTATCTCTATAAAGAGATCTTTCTCCTATCTCACCACATTCAAACAAACATTTCAATTTCAATTTCAAACATTCTCCCATTTAGGACTCTGAAAGGCATGCTATGAGGCAAACAAACCCAAACTTGTACACTTTTTGGATGAGAATCCTTCTTTCATTTAAGGGAACACGACTGGCATACTTGCAAACATACAAGTAAGGTCCCTATCTTAATGAAATGAATTCAGCTTTTTTGTCACTTTAAAATGTTTGTGGTGGAATAGTAGAAATACCTCTCTATAAAGATGACTTCATGTCTCTTTACTGTAAACAGAGATTTAATTCAAGCTTCAACCTTGAGCTTCAAGCAAGGCACCAAAAATCATTAAAATCCTTAATTAGTTCCCCGAACTACATTAAACTCTGACTTCCATTAGGGATATGTAGGCATGATGTTCATAAGGAATCTCAGCGAGCTAATAAAATACCAAAAATAGTCTGTCTGTCTGTCTTCCCTTTCATTAAATTCAATTCTCTCTCCTAACACAAAGGAGAAACTTTCCCAATCAATTAGCAACAAACACAATTACAATGACAAAAAGAAGGTTCCCGTACAGTACTACGGATATATAGGGTGCTTAAACTCTTCCCTATGTATAACCGACCCCCCGAACTCCAGAATTTCTAGTCTAGGTGAATCCCCACACTTAGCAAACTCCTAGGGTTTATTTGAGATATTTTCCCCTCTCCTACTCGTTAGGATAATTAAAAATTTTGTGTGATATCGTAGGAAGAACTGAAACAAAATTCATCCCGCCACGGGCGCATTCTCCTTCCAAATTTCGCGTGAAGGGTCTAGCGTGCCGTCCTCCCAAGTGAAACGGGGAGGTAAAGAAAACGACACCACAAAGTGCCACCAATTGGTTCAACGAATTTTAGTTTTAAACGGAGCGTTGTTTTTTGTAATGACCAGTGCGTGTCATTTTTTGTATGTATTATCGTTTACCATGTAAAATCAAACTGATTCAATACATATATAATATAAGTATGTTTAATGTTGTCATTGTTTATGCTGTGCCTATTTTGTATGTAATTGTTATTGTTATCTCAAAACAGAATGTAATGCACAAAATGTGATTTTTCACCTCTATTTCTGCATAATTCAGAAGTTTATTTCCGAAATATACATGTTTTTGGACTAATTTCGGAAGTTCATTTCCGAAACATCCACTGAATGCAAGATAAGGTTTGTTGGTCCATTTTTACTCCAATAAGTCTATAAATACAACACAATCTTTTTCATCATCATCACACCATAAAACACCAATGACACCAACCTACCCCCACCTAGCATTTGTCTACTTCACCAGTGGCTACCCGATGTCGTTCCAATTCCGCATCTCGTGCGACACGCTGTTTGCGGAATTGATAACGTGGCTCAACACGCTATTGCAATATCCGGAAAATCGGAAGGTTGTCAACCTTGAGTACCGTTCACTATCGCTTAACAACGACAGAGACGTTGAGTTCACCCCATTCGAGGTCAAGAATAACGAAGATTTAGCGGTTTTGTGGACAACTTTCGACCGATTTTCTTCGAAGGGTCCGATCGAGTTGTGTAACACCCCAAAACTACCCCACAATTATAAGCGAAAATTAGAGTGCATTTAAAAATCTTCATCAAACGATGGGATGTCACAATTCGACTTTATCAAACAAACATACTTATATTGCATTTAATAAAGATACATAGCATTCGGAATAAAACTTCATTCACCACTTACAACTTAAACTTATAAACACCTTTCAATTCAACTTAACACAAATGTCATCATGGAATACAATAATCATATAATAACGACTAATCCTCCCGAGTGCTACGTATCAGAGCAATGGACACCAACTCGACTTGCCATAAAGTAACATAAAGACTTCACATAGATAACCTCATACATCCACGACTAATCTTGACTACCTGTCCATTTCCCATGGTAGGGGAAATATCAGCAAAGGGGTGAGATATCTTACAATATAAAGGAATGCATGATAAATAATATAGGAGATATAGATCATACATAATTTCACCACTTTGCGTCACATAACATCTTACAACAAGTATCACCGCAAAACAACTTATCAATATAATACAACTTTCAAAACGACAACAATATCATTAATCAGTTAAGACAACATATTCACATTCACAATTATACTATCATCATGTCACAACAACAGACCACCGACTCAACAATTCAAATAACATAATCAACTTATGGAATGGCAACAATGTCAACAATAAACCATGACAATATATGCAATTCACAAGTAAGATCCCTACATATCACGATAAACATCTCATCATCAAGTCAACACATCACCACAAACATAATAAAATAAGACTCAAATGCAATTCACATGTGACTCAACTTATGCAAATGCATGTGGTACCATTTGGAGTAAAACTCCTACCGTCTCAAAATTTGCCATTCCGCACACCGTCGCTATTTTCCATCAAGGCCACCGTCGCTTTTGCCATTAAGGCCATCACCTCAAAATATATCACAATACAACTTATCAACATTGACCATACGGTCTACGACAACAACAACAATAATTTCCACATACTAGCGACAACGACAACAAATTCATCATGTTAACAACAACCACAAATTCATCATACTATAACAAACATCAACGATTCATCATATTGGAATCAACATCCACACATTCATCATATTCCTTAATTCAAGTAATCATCGTCGACTCATACATACCAAATACGCACAATTAATTGCATATAGCATACAACATCTTTATTAATCATGCATATCATCACATACGTCATTATCTCATTCATCATAAGGAAGGTACTTATCATCATCTCAATAACATTGTATCATCATAAGAAAACATACGTCAAGTTATAATACAACACAATTATGTCAATTCATCGCAAAGAGCATACTTCATTTGTTAGCACAACATAGTTCATAAATTAATCCTAATAAACATAATAGGATGATAGATATTATGAATCATTTTATTGCATCATGGTATAGTTCATTGCGTTAGCTTTCTAACGCTTCGAACGGCACATAAAACGGAGTTACGGATCAAAAGTTACATCATTACAAAGTTTGGAGAAAGTTCTGTAAAACAGGGTTCGCGGCGTCAACAAAGTTCGCGGCGCGAACTGAGTGAACCAAATATTCCTAAGTTTCTGCCAAGCAGTTCGCGGCGTGAACTGGCGATTTCAGAAAATCCCAAATCTCAGAAAACAGCAGGCGAATTTCATCCCAAAACCCCTAAACTCAACCCAAATCAAACTGAAAACACCAACCATCATGAACAACAATAGAATACATGTTATAAACACAAATACGACACATATTTTTGGTCTTCTAGCATCATAACATCTTTAAACATCCATTAAACACATTTCAAATCATCAATTCATGCACTTGTTCATAAACCCTAACTTTTCTAAATTCACGAAATTGAAGAATAGAAAGTATACACAACATTATCAATTCCACATTCATAAACATTGCAACACAATCATGGATTTCAATTATGAAACCTAATCTCTACCATACTCATCATCATGCCAACACTTAGAGAGTAAGAACCCAACCCTTACCTTAGCAAAAGTTTCACTTCCTTTAATGGATCTCTTCCTCTTCATGCCATAGCTTTCCCTCTTCCTTCCCTTTTCTCTCTTCTTTCTCTTCTTTCTCCATAAAATGAGTTATGAGGCCAAACCTATAAAACCCTAACTCTTACTATCATTCTCACTAATGGGCTTAACCCATAACCCATCTATTTTGTTATATTCTTTCCACTTAGGCCCAATTCATAATATCTCTTTAATTACTCAATTAATCTGAATAATACACGTAAATAAATAACCACACAACATAACCGAATATTATTTCCAATAATATTCCACATTTACCATCAATCCATAACTTTAACAATACTAACTCACAATTGTATTTCTCTGGCTAATCCGACTAATAAATCCGACCACAACTTAACTGCTCAAATTAACATACTAATCCAAATTACGCCTTTAGAATAATACCGATAAATCCCAACTTCAACTAATTCCAATGAATAAATCCTCGATCAATTTAATTAAATAACTAATTAAATTCGGGGCGTTACAACTCTCCCCCACTTAGAATATTTTCGTCCTCGAAAATCCATCCGACATAACCGTCCTCAACTTTGCTTCCAACTCTCCAATTCTCAATTGCGTTTGACAACACTTCAAATACCAAAATAACTCAATCTGACTTAACGCCAGTGTCAATTATTCAACCATCTCAACGACATACTCGTTAACAACTTACCAACCACCTCAGGAACCCTCCCGGCTTATCAATACTTATGGTCGCAACAACCTTAACTCGCTTATACATGGAGATAAACTCTCACTTCATTAACTTAGCAACAGAGTCATCACTGTCCCACAATACCTTGACTATCGCTCCTTAAGGTATTAACAATCATAATCCTCATATACTTGGGTGTTCAACGCCATACCATTATCGTATTAACAACATTCTCAATACAAAAACACATACTTACTTCCATTCTCATAATTATACATGTCAATCTTCAACAATTACCAACAACTTTATATCCGCCTCGTCATATCACTCTTATAGTGACGTTAATATAGTCAGCATACTCAACTCAGTCATAGTACAGAATATCGCTTCTTACTTACAGAGTCTAACAACAACATAATGACAACAAAAATCAAATTACTATAGCGTCAACTTAACAAGATTACTTCGACGAATACACCCAACTCCACCATCAACTAACAACTCTAGTATTTTCCTGATAAACTCAGAAAAAATACCATACTTCTGATACCTCGTTCTCACCTTAACACCCACCAAATCATACACGCAGATACAAACATATCATTCCCATAGGCTTCCGATACCTAGTTCTTCACCTCTAACAAACACACACGTATAGCAACTGCGCCACCTTACACATCCGTTGTGCAACTCTGATAATCCATCTTAAGTCACTATCCATGTTATATCTTTTCGTTAATCATATGGTTCACAAGTCTTAATCTAGTTCAGACTTCCTTAAACATCCATCACAAAATCGTTGCTCACTCGACATTCTCAATCCTTCACTTTGCGACATTATCTCACCTATAAACCAGCTTCTCCGACTTGTTCATTCCTTCTCAACTACTCATGGATACTTTTCTGTTAATTCCCACCAACTAGCGAACAACTACCTTCACGACGTAACATTCATCCCTTTATGCACTATCAAGCTAGCAAGATACGTCTATGTCATCCAATCACGATTTCGTCTACGATCAACAAGTGATTAAGGGTGATCAAGTCCTCAATTTGTCAATAGATAGCCAACAACCATAATGGAGTATAAATCCTCATTACCAACATTAATAATGTTAATTTCCAACTTGTACTCATATCACCCGAAGCAATATGATTCCGTAAGTCCCTAATCTTCCAAAATCATCCGGAAAACTAACACCGGCGTCTTGCAGCTACTTCCTTAAGCACCTCTGACGATACATCAGACCAAAATTCATGTACCCCATTATCCACACTTCTTATTATTGAAATCATACTCATCTCTTCGCATTACCAATTCTTACTCGCGCTTCAGAAAGTTTCAACGACTTCTACTACTGCCTCAATCACTTGCATCAATCTTACAGCAATACTTCTTTTAATAACTGATCCCACATCGACATCTCACGCAAGGTTGCTCAACCAACAACTTCACAGTCCATCAGCAGCACTGGAACATCGCACTTTCTAAATTCCATCTTCTAGAATTTATTCTCGTTACTTACAGTTACCTTCAAACACATCTGGAGCTTGCACCATAATCGCATACATACAACCTCTACATAGCTCATCATCCTTCGAGAAGTGAACATAAAAATTTCCTGCTCATCCTCTTCCTTAAGATGCTCCACTTAATTAGCAACAAAATCTTAAATCCAAATTATCTTCGATTCAGGAAACAACAAACTCCAACAACACTTGCATTGTCGCCCTCAGCAGCATACTACATCCTACAACTGAAACATAATCGAGAAGCATAGCTTCTCCCCCACTTAGCTTCAAACCAACTCCTGCAGACAAACGATCAGAAGAATAACAATTACCGACAGTGTTTCTCACACTCGTCGTGTACACGGGAATAAACATCATTAAATAACATTGGCCGGACGGACCGATCTGCTTTGATACCACTATTGTAACACCCCAAAATTACCCTACAATTATAAGCGAAAATCAGAGTGCATTAAAAAATCTTCATCAAACGATGGGATGTCACAGTTCGACTTAATCAAACAAAAATACTTATATTGCATTTAATAAAGATACATATCATTCGGAACAAAACTTCATTCACCACTTACAACTTAAACTTATAAACACCTTTCAATTCAACTTAACACAAATGTCATCATGGAATACAATAATCATATAATAACGAATAATCCCCCCGAGTTGTACGTATCCGAGCAATGGACACCATAAATCAACATAAAGACTTCACATAGATAACCTCAGACATCCACGACTAATCTTGAGTACCTGCCCATTTCCCATGGTAGGGGAAATATCAGCAAAGGGGTGAGATATCTTACAATATAAAGGAATGCATGATAAATAATATAGGAGATATAGATCATACATAATTTCACCACTTCGCGTCACCTAACATGTTACAACAAGTATCACCGCAAAACAACTTATCAATATAATACAACTTTCAAAACGGCAACAATATCATTAATCAGTTAAGACAACATATTCACATTCACAATTATACTATCATCATGTCACAACAACAGATCACCGACTCAACAATTCAAATAACATAATCAACTTAAGGAATGGCAACAATGTCAATAATCAACCATGACAATATATGCAATTCACAAGTAATATCCCAACACATCACGATAAACATTTCATCATCAAGTCAACACATCACCACAAACATAATAAAATAATACTCAAATGCAATTCACATATGACTCAACTTATGCAAATGCATGTGGTACCATTTGGAGTAAAACTCCCACCGTCTCAAAATTTGCCATTTCGAACACCGTCGCTATTTTCCATCAAGGCCATCGTCGCTTTTTCCATTAAGGCCATCGTCTCTTTATACAATGGATGTGACTTAATAAATGTAACATCCACACAAACACAACACACATAATTTATACGTCACAACATCATCTAAATCACCATCAAACATTATCAATATAATGTCGAACTTCAACAACGACAAAATCATCATCATTCATAAGAATGCATCACTTCTCAGTCACGTCACTATGTTGCATCATCATACAACAATAATTCACCTTAAAATAAATTACAATACAACTTATCAACATTGACCATACGGTCTACGACAACAACAACAATTTCCACATACTAGCGACAACAACAACAAATTCATCATGTTAACAACAACCACAAATTCATCATATTATAACAAACATAAACGATTCATCATTTTTCCAACAAAATCAACACATTCATCATATTCCTTAATTCAAGTAATCATCATAATACGTTGTATTCAATTTCATATATATTGTTAAGTCATCGCATGGCATCATCGTCGACTCATACATACCAAATACGCACAATTAATCGCATATATTATACAACATCTTAATTAATCATGCATATCATCACATACGTCATTATCTCATTCATCATAAGGAAGGTACTTATCATCATCTCAATAACATTGTATCATCATAAGAAAACATACATCAAGTTATATTACAACACAATTATGTCAATTCATCGCAAAGAGCATACTTCATTTGTTAACACAACATAGTTCATCACTTAATCCTAATAAACATTATAGGATGATATATATTATGAATGATTTTATTGCATCATGGTATATTTCATTGCGTTAGCTTTCTAACGCTTTGAACGGCACATAAAACGGAGTTACGGATCAAAAGTTACATCATTTCAAAGTTTGGAGAAAGTTCTGTAAATCAGGGTTCACGGCGCCAACAAAGTTCGCGGCGCGAAATAAGTGAATCAAATATTCCTAAGTTTCTGCCAAGCAGTTCGCGAATCGAACAATAGTTCGCGACGCGAACTGGCGATTTCAGAAAATCCCAAATCTCATAAAATAGCATACGAATTTCATCCCTAAACCCCTAAACTCAACCCAAATCAAGCTGAGAACTCCTGCCATCATGAACAATGTTAGAAAGTATAGTATAAGTATTTCTAGTATCGTCTCCTCAGGGATTGATGCGATATTATCGCTGTTCTACAGCTTAGTGTATTTTGAGTTAAGATTCTGGATGTTTTTAGTGTCATGAAAGATAAATAGCATGAAAAGAAATTAAAGATAATAACTTAGGGTTTAAAAATAGGTTTGGTAAAACTGTGTCAAGATTAGTTTTCATTAGCTTGCTTTTGTATATACTCTGATGATCATGTATATGAACATATCAATGATTAATACAATCACGTATCCTCTCGATACCGTTTATCTCTAAAGCAGTATCGTGATTGTTATTATATTAACCGTCAGATGATCTCTCATGCTGACAATTGACATAATAACCTTTAAAGTTTGATACAAGTGATTATCAACTCACAAATCTATCTCTAGAGTTTGATTATGGATATGTGAATACCCTTTTGGTCAAGATTTGAACCATATCTGTCAATAGTGTATCAAAACAACATATAAACATGAATACAAAAATATTCACCGTGTATTAATCATCAACAAGGTTCATATACAAAAGATCAAGCTAAATACATACTCTACAAGCTAACTACCTCTAGTCTTGACACATGAGAAGTTTAGCTATCCATAGCTTCAACAACAAACATCAACACAAGATCTCCTAGCATAGAAATACAAAGATGATGAAGAAAAATGCTTGAGAAATCTTAAAGGATTATGATTTTTTCTCTCTTCTTCTCCTGCCCTAGAGTGTGTGGTTGGTAAGAATGAAAAACAAGATAATATTTCTCTCAAAAATATCTCTAAGTGCCTAAAAGTGGTCACTTGAAAAAGTACTTCCGCTTAGCGCACAGACGGCCGCTAAGCGGAGCACCCAAAATATCTGCTTCCACGCTAGAGGCCGCTAAGCGGACCTTGCTGAACACAGTTTTTTCTTTCGCCCCTGGAAAGCGCGCTTATACGCTGCTGAACACATATGAATACTATATTTACTACTAAACTCAATTTTATTTATTTACATGATCACGAACTGTAATTACATTGCAAAGAATTGAGAAAAGTTATCAAAATACCACAAAAGTTATCAACAATTATCCATATTTTGGATTCTAACAACTCTCCGCAACTTTGACCTTTGTTTGTCCTCAAACAAGAACAACTCAACAAGCACAAAAATAATATTTACAAAGTTAGTAACATAATGAGAATAGTTCAAACTTGACTTACATGCATGCTCCATAACCATCTCTTGCTTGTACAAGATCAAAACATGAATATGAGTTAAGTTCTAAATACAAACACTTCACCACACTTGCATTTATCAAAATGATGTTCAAAATTGAATCACCTACAATCAACTTCAAAAATGAAGGACAAAGTGCTATAATCATGCTAGCACAAAGGACTTATCACTCTCCCTAGCAATTGTGCACATTCAAAACAATTCATACATTCATCTAAACTAAGTAACAAAAATGATAGAAACAAAGATCACGAGGACTTTTTCGGTTGTAACTTGGCTTGGTTCCAAACAAGTGACATTTCTACATGGCCAATGACTCAAAAAGGGACAATTGCATGAAGAGCATTTATTCAATCACACTATTTACACAAACATTCTTATTTCTCTTCTTTGACTTTACAACACTACAATGCATTCTTTCTTTTTTCTTTTGATTTTTCATAACATTGTAATTTTTCTTTTCTTTTTCAATTCATTATTTTTTTTCTTTGTTATGAATGCATTATTCTGTTATACCACCATTTCCTTTCTTTCTTTTTCTCAAGTAAACTTCTCTCCCCAACTTTGAACAATTCAACAATTAAACACAATTATGCTCTTCATTTAAGGTTTAAGTGCAATTGGGTTAAGTGTCTACCAAAGAAAATATTTTCCAAGTGAGTCAAAAGTTTTCTTTCTTTGCTTTTCTTCAACAAACTTAATAAGGGATTACTTACTAGTTTGTCGGTTCTCAATCGACTCACTTGGCAAAATCAAAATTTAAGGCTCAAAATTGGTTTCAATTGATCACACTCTCACATATGGCCTTTTGGAAGGTGGTTTTTCTCGTATTACAAAAAAATGCCTCGATCACTTCTAGGTTCTAACACTTCAAACAAAGCAGATTAAGCATGAATCGTCCCAGTTAACACCAATTGCTTGCACACACAAAAGTTTATAGTACACAATGAAAAGTCCTCTAACTTATGTAGTTATGTCCTAACTTGATTCAAATATGAACAAAATCTTTCAAATGCAAATTGATGAAAAGTTTTTGTATAAAGCACCTAAATCATATTCACACTAATATCTACAAAGCAAGAAAATCGTTACCTTAGCATGCACCGCATCAAGAGCATTATCATCACCATCCAACTTTGATGTTACAACTCTTTGATGAAACTTTTCTTGCTTGAGTATTTTCTGTTCATCACAAGGACAAACAACAACAAATTTTACTATTGCTACTATTTCTTATAATTACTACTATTATATTATTAGTACTATTATATTATTACTAATACTACTATACTTATTATAACTACATTATATAACTACACAAACTTAACACTATAACAAAAACACAAAATTAACACACACCTAATATGATATAATATATTAGAGACAAATTGCCAATGGCAAATGCCTCAAAGAAGTCTTAGTAGCACCATTTGCTACACCATTACAACAAAAAACACACACCCCTAAGGATGGTAAGAAAACATTACAACTCATAACTAAATATCCAACAAAGAAATTAAAGTGCTACTAAAAAGAAAACACAATAAAACACAACAACATCACCACAAAAGCATTATCACTCATCACCATCCTCCTCCCCTTCTTGGTTTCCTTCATCACCTTCCTTTTCATTAGCTCCTTCCTCATTCACTCCTCCTCCATCCCTAAAGAATGGCCTATCCTCCGGATAGTTACAAATGGCCTCATAATGCTCATTTGTAGTGAAAGATGTCACACTGGAAGGATCACTCATCTTTAGGTACAAGCGGTGCAAAGAGTCATGAATGGTAGCCTCCGATCTTCGCAAAGCATCCATAAAATTCCAACTGTACCTGCACGCCATTTGTTGATTATACCTTGCTTGGCCGGCAGGAGGAGCTACTGCTTCAGGTTGTGGCTGAAAACGACCCCTTGCCCTTGGAGAACAAAACCGAGCAACATAAATGTCACCCACCTTACTAGTAATAGCCATCTGAACCTCATATGGAATCTCCACCCTAGCCTTCTCGCACAATCCCATAATCATAGCAGGATAAGGAAGTTGACCAGCAGGTCGACTCCCTAAAGTGTGCCCACTAGAAGCCACCTCTCGCATCTCTTCAGAAATAATCTGAGCAATGTCAATCTCAACACCTGTCATCATAGCAAATAACAAACAAGAGTTAGCTAGTGTGAGATCATTCTTGTGGCTCTTCGGCTTCAACTTGTTCAGAAGCAAGGTCAGGTAGAGTTGAGCCATCTGATTCATGTTCACTCGGTCCATCTTCACTGGTATGCTAGCTGTGTTAAGAGAAAAACCACGACTCTCAAAATAAAGGACCACTGCTACTTCTTCCATATTCCATTGCCTTGCTCTATGTATCCTTGCATACTCACAACCATGTTAAGGAGGGGCCATTGGATTACCAAGATAAGAACTAATGGCAGCCCTATTGAATGAAATGACTCTCCCCCTCACAACTGTTTTGCGCACATACTCCGTATCTTCTGTTGGCATTGCATTCGCATAAAATTCCCTTACAATATCCACATTAATACGAGTGTCCGGTTGAAGAAGAACATCCCACCTACGGTTCTGCATGTTTTCCACAAATTGCCTATACTCACCAGTAGGCTTGAGGTCAAAAATCTTCTCCGGTAAAATTTTTCTTCCGCACAACCTTCCAAACCATTCTTGATGTTCATCACTCAAGAACCTAAGGTTGTCAAATTGGGGTGCTTCAGGAACGGGAACTTGTCCAGAACTAGAGCCTGGAAATCGACCTCGTTTGCTTCGGCTTTGGCGAGAAGTCATATTCAAAACACAACAACAAAACACACCACACTGTCAAACACATAATATTGCAATTAAACATAGCCAATTGATGGTGTTGGACCCAACTTAGGGTTCCTGAACTAAACCAGAAACAGAAATTTTTTTCTGTCATCAGCATCAGCCGCTTAGCAGGGTGACGGCCGCTAAGCGGACCTGCGATTTCTCAGAAAAATTCTGCAGAAATGCAGTCTGCCATGACTTACTAAATTACATACTTGCTTCACTCCTTCCTGCAACAAGATAGTAACCAGTGATGATACTATCACTAACTATTATCCTAATCACTATACTAACCTAAATTTCAAAAAAAAACTAGGGTTCTTAACACAAATTCATGAAATTCCTTTTCAAAACCAAAAACCTAATCACAATCTAAAACTAAAATAAGTACTATGAACATATCTAAACATTAGCTACTATTATTATACCATAATATCAATTAACAAAAACTTTTTCAAAGAAAAATACACAAAACACTAACCTTGCAAGCACAATTGGAAGAGAGAAGATAAAATTGATTGGAACAGGGCCTTCCTTCCAATGATGGAGGCAAAGATTAGGTTAGGAGAAGAGAGAACTTGGAAACTTGGGAGTTTGTGGAAGAAATGAGGTGGCTAGGGTTTCTGGCGGCTCAGCCCTTCATAACATGTTCTTCTTTTAATCTGGGTCGGGTCAAACCCTTTGGCCCACTATATTTTTTTTCTGCATTTTTTAATGGCCGCTTAGCGGCGTGACTGTCGCTTAGCGATATCAGTAAAACTCAGAATTCTGCAGAAATAAACCAGCAGTCCCCCAAGTCCCGATTTCTCCCGACTTTCCTCACAGTCACAACACACGCAAAGCAAGAATACTTACAATGTTGGGGTGCCTCCCAACTAGCGCTTTGTTTAACATCAATTAGCTCGACGGTCCGAGGCGGCTTTACGAATCAAAAATCGGAACGGCTTCCGAACTTCGATCGACTTCACCACCAAGATACGGCTTGAGTCTTTGACCGTTCACTGTCCAACTTTCATTTGTTGTCGGATTTTCAAGCACAACCTCTCCATATTCTTTTACTTCCTTGATTCGGAACGGACCTGACCATTGGGATTTCAATTTGCCCGGAAACAACTTCAACCTTGAATTGAACAATAGAACCATTTGACCTTCTTTGAACTCCTTCTCCACAATATTTTTATCATGATATCCTTTCACCTTTTCCTTGTATATTTTGTTGGATTCATAGGCTTGTAACCGCAATTCTTCCATCTCAAGCAATTGTAATTTTCTCATTTCACCACTTGCCTTTGGATCAAAATTAAGCAACTTCAAGGCCCAAAGTGCCTTATGCTCCAATTCCACGGGTAAATGACAACTCTTCCTGTAAACCATTTGAAACGGAGTAAAACCAATCGGTGCCTTGTTGTGGTGTCGTTTTTTTACCTCCCCGTTTCACTTGGGAGGACGGCACGCTAGACCCTTCACGCGAAATTTGGAAGGAGAATGCGCCCGGGATGGGAGGAATTTTATTTCAGTTCTTCCTACGATATCACACGAACTTTCTTATTTGTCCTATGAGTAGGAAAGGGAAAAAAAGATCTCAACTAAACCCTAAGAGTTTTCTAAGTGTGGGGATTTCACCTAGACTAGAAATTCTGGAGTCCGGGGGGTCGTTTATACATAGGGAAGAGTTTAAGCACCCTACATATCCGTAGTACTCTACAGGAACCTTCTCTGTGTCATTTGTGATTTTGTTTGCTGCTAATGATTGGGAAAGTTTCTCCTTTGTGTTAAGAGAGAGAATTGAATTGATTTAAAAGACAGACAGACAGATAGACTGACTATTTTTGGTATTTTATTAGCTCGCTGAGATTCCTTAGGAACCTCATGCCTACATATCCCTAGTGGAAGTCAGAGCTTAATGTAGTTCAGGGAAATTAATGATTTTTGGTGCCTTGCTTGAAGCTCAAGGTTGAAGCTTTGAATTAAATCTCTGTTTACAGTAAAGAGGCATGGAATCATCTTTACAGAGAGGTATTTATACTATTCCACCACAAACATTTAAAAGAGTGACAGAATAACTGAATTCATTTCATTCAAGAGGGGGACCTTACTTGTGTATGTGCAAGTATACCAGTCAAATGCCTCTTAAATAAAAGAAAGATGCTCATCCAAATTAGGGAAAGTGACCACATGTTTGGGTTTTACTACCAGCTCATGCCTTTCAAAATCCTAAATGGGAGACTTGATTGAAATTGAAATTGAAATTGAAATGTTGAAATGTTTGTTTGTTTGAATGTGGTAGAGTAGTAAACATATCTCTCTATAGAGATAAGCTATGTCTATCTACTGTATGAAAGATTTGACTTTAGCTGGCTTACATGAGGCCGAAGCTTGAGGCTTTTTGATTGATTTATTGACTTATTGAAATGATAACTCTACTGGGGAAAATTTAAACTAAGGAGTTTTTTGGTGTTCTGTACAAAGCCCAGAATTGAGGCTGACTCTTTTTTAGGGAATTTATCTTTTAAAGGAATGAGTCTTTGAATTTAAAGGAGTGATTTTGGAGGCTAACCCTTTTCAGGGGTTTTGACTCAGCTGGAGAAATTGTCTGTTAAAAGACTGATTTTTTATCATGTTTTTGGAGGCTGACCCTTTCCAGGGGTTTTGACTCTTTTGGGGAAATTATCTCCTAAGAGAATGAATCTTTGGTTTTTGAAGGACTGATTTTGGAGGCTAACCCTTTCCAGGGGTTTTTGTTAAAATGAAAGAATGATGCGGAGGCTAACCCTTTCCAGGGGTTTTTATTGAAATGATTGGCAGAAAGATTATCTACTGGAGACTTCTTGTTTTAAAGCCCAAGATTAAGGCTGACTCTTGCTGAGGAGAAACAAACATGGATCCTAGACTCTGCTAAGGAAGATTGATGAAGATAAGGGTGACAGAGACTGTCCATGTCTCTCATTCCAAAAGGTGTACTCAATGTAAAATTGAGACAAACTTAGCTTGTTTAAAGTCTGGTTTTAATTGGAAGAAACTCACCAGGGTATGTTAAAAGGTAACTAAAGACCTGTTCCTATGTTTATAAGAAACCTGATGGGTCCTTGTATACAAGCTCAAGAGGAAGCTGGAAATGCTTTTAAGAAGCCTGTGGGTCCTTGTACAAAGCCCAAGAGGAGGCTAATCAAGGGTCATCGAGGGTCCTTGTTATAGCACAAGAGAAAACTATGTGGTTTTGAACTTATTTTGGCTTTAAGCAAATGGGTAAGAGGTTTCACCGGGAATAATTCTTCTTTGGGGGGATGTGTCCTATTTTTTGTTCTAAGGCTTTTGCCAAGATGTTTCACCGGGAATAATTCATCTTGGAGGTTTGAACTACATATCTCTAATTAGGAAAGAGCCTTCACCGGGAAGACATTCTCAATCCTAGGTCATATTCCTATAATATATATATATAGTTTAACTGTCCTAGGGTTTAAACTCAAACGTAGTTCTAAACAAATATATGCACAGTTTATATTTGACAGTAATTTAAACAAAGACTGTAAATTGAAAGCTTGTAAAGCCTAACTTGGATGGAGTGGAGGCCTTTGAAGAAGTATGTACAAAGCCTTACCAGCAATTTTTTGTTGTTTTGTTGATAACAGTTGAATATTTATTATAAACAGTTAAGGGTTTTGAAAACAGAAGAAGTGAAGATGGACAAAGGTCACATAGGTATCTGAAGAGTTTCACCGGGAATAATGCCCTTTAAATACTAGAAGACTGTTTTGAAAACAGAAAGGAGATTTTGAAAATACAGTTTTTGAAAACAAACTATGAAAAGAAAGAAGGTGTTGGGTCTTACACTCTATTAGAGGCCCAGTACTTTACAGTACTGGAAATGAGAAACAGTCAATTGAAAATGACATGTTGTTGTGAAAACAGTTTTATTAATAAAATGAAAAGTGTGAATACAAGATTACACTCAAAGATGTTTTTGATTTATGGCAAACTCAAATGAGCATTCAAACAACAAGACGGAAGCAGAAAACTCAAAGAAAAGCAAGCATTGATCACACATGACAAGTACAGGTTGATCTACTATACTTTAGGTCGACTCAACACAAGCAGATCAAGAAGAATGCAGAAAACCAGCAGTTAGGTCGACCTACCATCAACCCAGGTCGACCTAAAATGGAGAAAAATTCATATACTCCTGCTAGGTCGACTCACACACCATTTAGGTCGACCTAAATTGATGAATTTTACATACCAGCCTGTTAGGTCGACCTACACAACAACTAGGTCAACCTAATCTGAGAAAATTTCCCCAGAATGCATTTGAAGAGGATTCTGGTCGACCTACTCCTTAAACAGGTCGACCTAACTGGGAGCAAAATTCTGCAAGCTCTGCTAGGTCGACCTAAGCACTACAAGAGGTCGACCTAACTGATCAAGAATGCCAGAAATTCTGTTTTTCTCATCTCCAACTGCTAAGCTATCTTATATATTATCAAAGGTTCATTATTCAATAGAACACCAACGACTGAAAGATACACAAACGCTTCTCATCTTCGTTCTTCATCATCTCCAACACAATTACACATAATCATTCTTGCGTTGCGGGTTAGTGATGAGTTCGATAACGTCCATGGAACGGAATTGAAGATTCCTAGTGGGTGAAGGTTTGTGGGGTTTGTTGGTGAATAAAATCTGCAGGTTTTGTCCTCCACGACGGGTGGTTCTTGGGGGTTTTTATCAAGAGGCGTTCATTGAGGATTCGGCTGAGTGTAACGATTGAGGAATGGGGAGTTCAAGGAATCAAGACACTGCAGAAGGGAATCAAAGTGAAGCTCTTGGATAACCTTGATCTTGTTCAAGATTAAGGGGGAAGAAGATTCAAAGGATCGACATAATTGGTTTATCGTTTATCGCTTTGTTATCTTCTTTGTATATACTACTTTCAACATTAATGAAAGATTACCCAATTTCAATTTGGAATTGGGGGCAGACGTAGTCGTAGCGAGGACGATCGACGAACTGCCTAAACAAATATCGTGTTCTTGTCGCTTTTACTTTTTCATTTACATTCTGTTCATATTTGGTTATAATAGCAAATTGATCAACGATTCGAGTGTTAAGATTGTGAATTAAGATCTTACATAAACATCACAATCCACCACACATTGAATTACCTTCAATTTGATCATTATCACCGAGTGTTTGTATATTTGTTTCTATCACTCTTACTGCATTGCAAACATTGTCCATCATACAAAAAGTTAATCTGATTTTCAATAAGAGAAACGCTTTGATTCTGCAACATATACTCTTATCATTTACCTCAAGTCTTTGACTGGTTTTTAAACACATATATAATCGTTTCGATAGTGGTTCGGAATAGACGCGAGTCGATTCAGAATCACTTTCGCTGAAAAGTCGTTTAAATCCGTAAAACTGTGAACGATCTATTCACCCCCCTCTAGATCCTAAGGCCAGCGTCTAACAAGTGGTATCAGAGCTCTGGTTTATTCCGTGCTACGTGAAACACTTATTGGAAAGATGGCTTCCAGACCTAAAGGGGCTCACAATAGAGCTCCAGTTTTCAACGGTGAAAACTATGGCTATTGGAAGGATTGTATGTGTGTCCACATCAATGCAATTGATAGGAACATCTGGACAGCTATTGTCAATGGTCCCTTTCAGATCACCATGACAAATGCAGCTGGTGCAGTTGTTCCAAAACCAGAAAATACTTGGGATGCTGAAGATGAAAAGAGATATGCATACGATTGGAAAGCGAGAAATATTCTAATCTCAGCTCTAGGAGTTGATGAATACTATCGTGTTTCCCATTGTAGATCAGCTAAAGCTATGTGGGACACATTGCAAGTTGCCCACGAGGGAACGGATGATGTCAAACTAGCTAGGATCAATACGTTAACTCAAGAGTTCGAACTCTTCCACATGGAAGATGGTGAATCCATCGAAAACATGCAGAAGAGATTCGTTCATCTGAAAAATCGGTTAAATTCTCTTGATAGACCTGTTTCCAATGCAGTTGCTACTAACAAAATCTTAAGATGTTTGAACAGGGAATGGCAACCCAAAGTTACAGCAATTAAGGAAGCAAATGATCTCAACACTTTAGACATTACCACTCCTTTTGGTAAACTAGAGGAACATGAACAGCATCTTAAATGCCTTGACATGCATGAGAAAAGGACAAAGAAAGAAAAGAACATGGAGAAAGAGGTAGAGAAGAAGTCAATAGCTCTAAAAGCTTCGAGCTCAAAGACCTCAAAACGAGAGCCAAAGGATAGTGACACAAGTGATGACGAAGACTCTGATGATGAGGAAATGGGACTGTTTGTGCGAAGATACAACAAATATCTAAAGAAAAATGGAGCAAAACATTCCGACAAAGGCAAAAGATCGTATACTCCTTTATATAGTAAATACACTTTTGTACCAAAAGTATCAACTAGCAAAACTCCATATTCTCATCATATTACCTGTCATTATTGTTGCAAAAAGGGACATACCATTGAAAAATGCAAATTTAGGAGAATTTTAGTTCCTAAAGGAGTATTTCAATGGTTGCCTAAGTGCAACAAATTGTGTACTCACTACCAAGGACCCAATGAAAATTGGGGACCTCCCTCTTTAAATTAATCTTCCAGGAAAAGTGTCTTGACATTGCCGAAAGGTTGTGGTTCCTTGATAGCGGATGTTCAAGACACATGACTGGAGACCTATCTCTTTTCGTTGAGTTTCAAGCAAAGAAAAAGGGGTATGTCACCTATGGAGATAACAATCGGGGAGCCATACTTAGTAAAGGAAGTGTAGGTAACCCTTCTACCACTACTATAACTGATGTGCTGCTAGTAGAAGGTCTTAAACATAATCTTTTAAGTATAAGTCAATTGTGTGACAAAGATTTTAAAGTAATGTTTACAAATTCTGGCTGCACAATAGAACATACTAAGAAAAGAGACATTATGTTTAAGGGCTTAAGAGTAAACAACATCTACATGCTAAAGCTGATGAGGGCATATTCCTTGGTTACTCACAATCTAGCAAAGCATATATGATATATAATAAGAGATTACTTATAGTAGAAGAGTCAGTACACGTGTCTTTTGATGAATCTTATGCAAAATATGTCGAGAAAGGTCTTTCATTTAATGGTGCAGGTCCATCCACTGAAGACATTGTCAAGGATAAGGAAGATGAGGATGAAAGTATTGTAAAGAAAGATGCTGAGAGAGAGAGAAAGATGAGTCTCACAATGAAAATGAAAAAGAAAGCATCTCAAACAATGAAGAACTTCCAAAGGCCTGGACAAACGTGAAAGACCTTCCAATTGACAATATAATAGGAGACATCTCAAGGGGCGTTACAACACGCTCAAAGATAAGTAACTTCTGTCATCATTTTGCTTTTGTTTCACAAGTTGAGCCGAAAAACGCTAAGGATGCATTACTTGATGAGCATTGGCTAATGGCCATGCAAGAAGAATTAAACCAATTTAAACGGAATGATGTTTGGGACTTAGTCCCTCATCCGGGAGATCATCAAGTAATAGGCACTAGATGGGTTTTTCGTAACAAACTTGATGAAAACGGCGTTATTACTAGAAACAAAGCTAGATTAGTTGCCCAAGGTTATAATCAAGAGGAAGGTATTGATTATGAAGAGACATACGCTCCTGTAGCACGTCTCGAAGCTATTCGTCTCTTACTTGCTTATGCTTGTTCTAAAGACTTCAAACTATTCCAAATGGATGTTAAGAGTGCCTTTCTAAATGGCTATATAAATGAAGAAGTCTATGTTGCTCAGCCACCCGGCTTTGAGAATTACATGTATCCAACTCATGTCTATAAGCTCAAACGTGCTCTATACGGTCTTAAACAAGCCCCTCGGGCTTGGTACGAACGTTTGAGCAAATTTCTCCTTAGTCAAGGGTACTCTAGAGGTAAAGTTGACACTACTCTCTTTATTAAAAGAAAAGATAAGGATATTCTCTTAGTCCAAATTTATGTAGATGATATTATATTTGGGTCGACTAATGCAAAACTTGTCAAAGACTTTTCTAAGCTTATGCAGAGTGAATTTGAGATGAGTCTCATGGGTGAGCTAAATTTCTTCCTTGGCCTACAAATCAAGCAACTTAGTCATGGAACGTTTGTGAATCAAACTAAATATTGTACGGAGCTGCTCAAAAGATTTGGAATGAGTGAAGCAAAGGAAATTGACACACCTATGGCAACAAATACTAATCTAGACAAAGATGAGAAAGGTAAAGAGGTTGACGTGAAATTATACTGAGGTATGATAGGTTCACTATTGTATCTTACTGCCTCAAGACCAGACATTATGTTTAGTGTGTGTATGTGTGCAAGATATCAATCTTGTCCAAAAGAATCTCACTTGAAAGCTGTCAAAAGAATTCTGCGATACTTACGTGGAACTACTACATATGGCCTATGGTATCCAAAAGGAAATGAGTGTCATTTGGTAGGATTCTCCGATTCAGATTTTGCTGGCTGCAAATCCGATAGAAAAAGCACTAGTGGAACGTGTCATCTATTCTCAAACTCATTGATAAGTTGGCATAGTAAGAAACAAGTATCGGTTGCATTATCTACTGCTGAGGCAGAATATGTAGCTGCTGGAAGCTGCTGTGCACAAATATTATGGCTCAAGCAACAACTTCTTGACTTTGGTATTAAGCTTGATCGCATACCTATCATGTGCGATAATACAAGTGCCATAAACTTGAGTAAAAATCCTGTCTTACACTCACGTACCAAGCATATTGAAATAAGACATCACTTTCTACGAGATCATGTAGAAAAAGGAGACGTTACATTTGAACATGTAGAAAGCAAGAAGCAACTAGCTGACATATTCACCAAACCTCTAGCAACGGAGCAATACTTCAACATTCGTAGGGAATTAGGGATACTCGATATCTCTAATTTGGGCTAATTACGTTTGTTCTCTCTTAATATTATTCCTTTACTTTATATATATATATATGTTCTCTCTTGCTAACATTTTTCTTAGCGTAAAGGCAGTTCATCATCTAGCCAGGCGTCATTCCACATTGATTAAAGGCTGCCATTAAAGTTGAGAAAGCGGTAACGTTATTGTTGTTCACTTCCAAAAATATTATTGATACTATAATATGCTATCAATTAACATGCTTATAGTGACTTCATACATATATCGCTCTTGCTCATTTGACTCTCATGCTATAACTGACTACCTTTTATGAATGCTAGCATTTTATCTATGGTTCTCTCGTTACTCTTCTATTTTCGTTGTATCTCTTTTTGATGTTGACAAAGGGGGAGATAGATGCTGAGTGTACGGGGGAGCTGTGTTGAGAGATTGACTTGTTGAGAGATAGATGCTGGATGTACGGGGGAGCTTTGTTGAGTCTTTATCACTTACCACCAAAGCTTCGACTAATGGTTTGCCATCATCAAAAAGGGGGAGCATGTGAATACAAGATTACACTCAAAGATGTTTTTGATTTATGGCAAACTCAAATGAGCATTCAAACAACAAGACGGAAGCAGAAAACTCAAAGAAAAGCAAGCATTGATCACACATGACAAGTACAGGTTGATCTATTATACTTTAGGTCGACTCAACACAAGCAGATCAAGAAGAATGCAGAAAACCAGCAGTTAGGTCGACCTACCATCAACCCAGGTCGACCTAAAATGGAGAAAAATTCATATACTCCTGCTAGGTCGACTCACACACCATTTAGGTCGACCTAAATTGATGAATTTTACATACCAGCCTGTTAGGTCGACCTACACAACAACTAGGTCGACCTGATCTGAGAAAATGTCCCCAGAATGCATTTGAAGAGGATTCTGGTCGACCTACTCCTTAAACAGGTCGACCTAACTGGGAGCAAAATTCTGCAAGCTCTGCTAGGTCGACCTAAGCACTACAAGAGGTCGACCTAACTAATCAAGAATGCCAAAAATTCTGTTTTTCTCATCTCCAACTGCTAAGCTATCTTATATATTATCAAAGGTTCATTATTCAATAGAACACCAACGACTGAAAGATACACAAACGCTTCTCATCTTCGTTCTTCATCATCTCCAACACAATTACACATAATCATTCTTGCGTTGCGGGTTAGTGATGAGTTCGATAACGTCCATGGAACGGAATTGAAGATTCCTAGTGGGTGAAGGTTTGTGGGGTTTGTTGGTGAATAAAATCTGCGGGTTTTGTCCTCCACGACGGGTGGTTCTTGGGGGTTTTTATCAAGAGGCGTTCATTGAGGATTCGGCTGAGTGTAACGATTGAGGAACGGGGAGTTCAAGGAATCAAGACACTGCAGAAGGGAATCAAAGTGAAGCTCTTGGATAACCTTGATCTTGTTCAAGATTAAGGGGGAAGAAGATTCAAAGGATCGACATAATTGGTTTATCGTTTATCGCTTTGTTATCTTCTTTGTATATACTACTTTCAACATTAATGAAAGATTACCCAATTTCAATTTGGAATTGGGGGCAGACGTAGTCGTAGCGAGGACGATCGACGAACTGCCTAAACAAATATCGTGTTCTTGTCGCTTTTACTTTTTCATTTACATTCTGTTCATATTTGGTTATAATAGCAAATTGATCAACGATTCGAGTGTTAAGATTGTGAATTAAGAACTTACATAAACATCACAATCCACCACACATTGAATTACCTTCAATTTGATCATTATCACCGAGTGTTTGTATATTTGTTTCTATCACTCTTACTGCATTGCAAACATTGTCCATCATACAAAAAGTTAATCTGATTTTCAATAAGAGAAACGCTTTGATTCTGCAACATATACTCTTATCATTTACCTCAAGTCTTTGACTGGTTTTTAAACACATATATAATCGTTTCGATAGTGGTTCGGAATAGACGCGAGTCGATTCAGAATCACTTCCGCTGAAAAGTCGTTTAAATCCGTAAAACTGTGAACGATCTATTCACCCCCCCTCTAGATCCTAAGGCCAGCGTCTAACAAAAAGGGGATGGGACTTACACTCTATTAGAGGCCCATATAAAAAATTATTTACTATTTATGGAAACAGTTAAAAATGATCTGAAATGATAAAAGGTTTTGTTGTTTGAAAACCTTAATCATCTGTTTAATCGGAGACTGAAAACAGTTTTGAATATTGACAAAAGTCAACTTAATTAAGACAAAGATGAAATCTATACCTAATTAAGACCTAAATAATTTAGGGTTTTATCATAAAGTTATTCACAAAATAATTAGGTTAAAACAAAATGAATATATATATTTTCAAAGCATTTAAGAAAACACTTAAAACATACTATTTTAAACCTAATGGAAATATATGAAATAAATAATACTTTTATGATTTTTTTGATTATTCACAAAATAGATATATTAAATAACAAGTGTGTGAAAAATGAGGTGAAAATGAATATTTTTGATAGGTTAAATAATTGTGTGAAGTTTGTGAATAAAACAAAGAAAAATAGTGGTAAAAAATTGGGTTTGTCTCCTCCAAGGTTTGAACACACGCCCTCTAAGTCACCAGCTCAAAATAACACCGATGGGCCAACGCGCGCTTGGTGTTTAAGATACACATCCAGTTCATTATATTTTCAAAAGAGTGGTAAATCATGGAAAAATAAAAGAAACAAAAAGTCTGGGGCGAGGGGGATTCGAACCCCAGACTTGAGGCATGAGGAGACTAAGAGCGCATGTGAGGCCACTAGGGCAAGTTATTCATTCGTTTAGAAAACGCCTATCATTAAAAATAAAATAAACTTTGCCCAGAGATTTGAATTTTGCGCGCCATGGCCATAGTCGTCTTCTTCCTCGAGCTCAAAGATTTTCAAATTCCTAACTCTCTGGTTTCTCAACTAAATGGCATGATGTAAACATCAATCTTGTTCTAAATTTCCTCACGAATCCAGATATGTAACTAACATTTATTTATATTAACTATAGCTACCTAATTTCTCAGAGAACTCTAAGAACACATGAACCCTAAATTTGAAATTAAATGACAAACAAGATGAATAAATGAATGATGATAGAGGGTTTTCAATCCTCTGATGATGTTGAACAAGATAGAATCGAGCTTTATCACAAAGAGTACTTAAATTAAAGAGATGGAGTTCAGAAACTTACCTCTGAAAATGGAGGTCGTGAGGATAATAGAGAGCACCTGGGCTTGTATGAATGATCCCAAAAGCTTCCTTGGGACTCAGTGATGCTAACTGAATGCTTATTGTAACTTCAATTCTCCTGAATTGCTCTATGGACCTCCCTCGATACGAGCTTCAAGTGGACATGGAGAGTGATGAATCTTGAGTTACAGATGAGCTGCAGCCATCTGAACAGCTTCACTATGACCTGAGGAACACGTCTGGATGCTTGGCTTTGTTGGAAACCTTCTGAATTGCTCTATGGACCTCCAACTGCAACAGCTCCAAAGTGAGAGCAACAATGGCGTTCCTCCACTTACAGAAGTGATCCAGGTGCTTGGATCACCTCAAATGAACCCCTTTGAGATGTTAGAATGCTTACTTTCCAAAGATAAGCTCTGGTTTGAAGAAAACGATTCTTCTTGCCAAAGAACTTTGAAAAACCATAAGCATGAGAAGAGAAAGAGAAAGCAAGGAATATGGTTGCTTTGGTGTGTTTTCTGAATGAGAAAGAGCCCTCTATTTATAGGCAATT
The DNA here is from genome assembly GCF_029867415.1 of Vicia villosa. NCBI lineage: Eukaryota > Viridiplantae > Streptophyta > Magnoliopsida > Fabales > Fabaceae > Vicia > Vicia villosa. Next base: position 19,356,301 of record NC_081183.1, on the reverse strand, counting down.
GATTCAGAGCAATTGTGTATAGTGAGCTTGCTTAGTGAAGTGAGTTTGGTTTCTTAGCCAAGAAGAAATTTCAAGGAATATCCAAGAGTGGTTATTGCAATTTCGAGCCAGCCCCCCATCCATTGATCCTATCTGATCTTAGGGAACATTTCTGATGCAGAGTGAGCTCTAATTGGTTGGTGAGAAGATTCCTTGGGTGATTCATCAATTTGCCATAAATTCCCAAATGTAATCATTACATAATCACATGTTCTTGTTTTGGGAATCTTCCTCAATTCTCATGTCATGGTGAAAATGAATGCATGGCATGTTTTCAGATGTGTTATGGGCCGTGTAGCATCCATAAGTGAGGTCATGTGCATAAAATTTCAAAGTTCAAAAATGATGCATGACCTATAATTTTACTTCATGGTGCCAACTTTGAACAAGCATAACTCTTAGCTCAAAATGAATTTGGGGAAGGTTGAGCATAATTTGGAAAGCCCTAAACATCTACTTCAAATCATTGGTTTATGGTTTCTTCAGAATCATTTGGGAAAATTGTGAAAAATGAGCCCAAAGTTGGATGAAAACTAGGTTAAAAACAGTTAGAAAAATTTCCAAGTTTTTATAACCTAAAGCTTCAAAATTCCAAAACTCTTAAATGGTTGCTCTTTTGAAAAAAGTTCCTATGTAAGATGTTGTTTTATTTTGCAAGATCTACAACTTTCATGTTGGAAGTTTTTTGAGTTGTGTAGGTGAAATTTTGAGTTCCCACAATGCCCTCAAAAACCCTAATTCCCGACTTTTTGCTCCTTGATGATTCTTTTTGAATTTCTTTGATAAAATGACTTTAATATCCATATATTGATGATATTGATCTTTGAAAGTCATGGTTTGACCAAAAATCTTAAAAGTCAAAGGTGATCCCATACAGTTGACTTTTTCCAAATAAAGTGAGATTTTGGACTTTTGTGTGGAATTAAGATCTTCTCCTCAAATGAGTTATGTAAATGGGTTATATTGAGGTAGTAGAGGTTCTTGAATCATGTCTTGAGTTTTGGATCCATGCCCAGATTAAAAGTCAACTATCCTGGTGAATTAGGTCAAAAACCCTAATTGTCGACCAGATGAAAATGATGACTGTAGGCTTTGAATTGAGGTGTGATGTCCAGTGGATCTTGTCATATGAGATATTTGAAGATGATTGATGTCTTTGAATGATCCCCTAGGGCTTTTTAGGGTTTCCCAAAGGTGATCCCTGATTTTAGTCCTTGATAGGCTTAAAAACCCCAGTCTGGTAACCTGAGTAAACCTGTACTCAGATGACTGGGTGTCTAATCAATCATAGGTGAATATAAAAATGAAGCTTTTGAGTCCGATGATTGTGTTAGAGACTAATCCTTCTATTGATTGATCCTTTGCCTGAGTTTTCTTGTCTTTGAACATCCTTGATTGAATGCCAGATGAAGAAATGACTGCACTGGGTACTTGTTTTGACCTGATGAAAATTCTGAAGATATGTCATCTCAGGGGGGTCAAAAATTAGGGTATGACATATGCCCCTATTTAAGTTTCTTTTATCTGGAGGGAGAGAGATTGATATCTCGATCTCTCCTGCGTGAAAGAGACATAAATATCAAAGAATGCCCGAATTTTGGGCGCTCCTGAGATGTTGTAATTGATAAAATCTTTGCATGACTTGATCCGTTTTCGCACTTGGCGGGGGATGAGGAGACAAACTCCTGTAGAAATACTTGATGCGGATTCTGGCGAATGGATAGCAGTGTAGGATGCGCAATCCATCTTCTTTAACTAAGTGTTGACACTTAGAAAAAGGCAAACAACCTCCCCCTTGTTTCGGATGTCCATATCTCGAAACTGGTCTCAGTCGTGTTTGGACAATATCTCAGATAAAGAGAAAATTTCCAAAGATTTGTTTCCTCATCAAACTTCTCACCAGCACTTGGAGATGAGATACCATTTGATGGTAATAAAGAAACTTTAAAAGTTTGTTTCCTCATCAAACTTCTTACCAGCACTAGGAGGTAAGATACCATTTGACGGTAAATAAAGAAACTTCAAGGGTTTGTTTCCTCATCAAACTTCTTACCAGCACTTGGAGGTAAGATACCATTTGACGGTAAATAAAGAAACTTCAAGGGTTTGTTTCCTCGTCAAACTTCTTACCAGCACTTGGAGGTAAGATACCATTTGACGGTAAATAAAGAAACTTCAACATCCCTCCTTTCAAATTGACGTTTTTGAAGGATCGTCAAATGGTCCCGCGCTCTTTTGAGGGGCTAAATGACTTTGCTTGAAAGCAGACAAACTGTTTTCGGGGTGAAAACCAACATTCATCGACCTCTTGAATGTTTAACAGACAAACTGTCTTTCCTTGGGGAAAGACTGCCATTTGCCAATTGCTAGGGGAACAAACTGTCTTCTACTGGGAGAGACTGCCATTTGTTGACTCCGCTGGGGATCATTTGTCGATCTGCTGGGAGATTCTGAATTATTTTCTTTGACGAAAAGTGGCATCTCTTGATCTTGCTGGGGAAATACCAAACTGTTTTCCAGGAGGAAAAACTACCACCTGTTAATTATGTCGGAGAATCCACACTTCTTGGAGAAGAGAACCGCTCATCGGCCCTGTAGGGAATTCAGAAAATGTGAAACAGACTATCTTATCTGAAGAAGACTGTCGAGTGTCGCTCTGCGGGAGAATCTCGGCTGAGGAACTCCAAAAGTGAACAAACTATCTCTTTGAGGGAGACTACCATTTGTTGACTTGCTTAGGGAATTTGGGTGTATGAACCTTCTTCATGAAGAAGAAAACCCTTTGGCAACTTTGCAGGGGAATCTCGAGTATATGCCCAAGTAATTTGGGTATTAACATGATCAAAACCTGGCTCGACTCTCTCATTACGCAAATATGGTGTGAGACGAAATGCATGAATATTACGATGATTATGAAATGCAAAGGTGAATGTGAATAGAATTGTCACGGATGTAAAATCCTATGATACGACTTGAATCTTATGGATCAGAAGATGTCCTCTTCTTGTTGTTCGAACTCTCTTGGGAATACCTGATTATCAGTTGTCCGCTGTCCGAAGTGAGTAATATGAATTGAAGTGAAGATCCGTCATCGGGAGATGTTCGCAAAGCGACCTTATGGGGAAATCTTGGTTCCCGGAGTCTCAACCGTTCTCGGAGCAACTGTTTGTATTCTTCCTATTGTAAGTAAACCTTAGAAAGAAATTTCACCTTTATTTTTGCAAGTAAATTCATTTTATTTTATGAAAACATTTGTTTCAAGAAAATGACTGTTTAAACTTAAAATGCATTCCAAGAAACTGAATAAGACTAGATTTGGAAAGAAAAAGCACAAGGCTCAAATTATTATTTATGGAATGGTAATCAGCCAAATGCTTGATTGCATGGAGTATTTACAAAGTTGGAAATTGGTAATTTTTCGGGAAAAGGGCTACGATGAAACGTGACGACCGTTATCTTTCCCTTCCACTCCGAGTTGCGCTGTATTCGTGCTTCGTAGAAGATGACCTACTGCTGATGAATACTCCGCTATGGATTTTCGAATGATCAAGTTTGTCCTGAACACAGTTACTTGCCATATATCCCTAACTTTTGCGTAAACTACCCCTCTCGGGTTTTAAGTCTACCGGGATTGATGATATATTTTTTATGTCTCTAATTTTTGCCTGAATCGCCCTTTCGGGTTTTCGATTCACCGAGACGCCCTTTTTTGCTTAAGTCGCTCTTTGCGAGTTTTCAACTTAGCGAGCTGTTCTTTTAATTATTTAGGCGAAGTATTTCTTGATTGCGTCGACGTTCACAGGACGGGTGAATTCTTCTCCATCCATAGTCGTGAGTATTAAGGCTCCTCCTGAGAAAGCTCTCTTGACCACGTAGGGGCCGTCATAATTGGGAGTCCATTTCCCTCTCGAATCTGTGAGAAAAGATTGAATCTTTTTTAGTACAAGGTCGCCTTCTTTGATTGTGCGAGGTCGAACCTTTTTGTCGAAAGCTTTCTTCATTCTTTGTTGATATAGCTGACCGTGGCATAAAGCTGTCATGCGCTTTTCTTCGATCAAGTTCAATTCATCGAATCTGCTTTGACACCACTCGGCTTCTGTTAATTTCTCCTCCATCAAGACTCTCATTGATGGGATCTCAACCTCTATGGGTAGGACTGCTTCCATGCCATATACAAGGGAGAAAGGAGTTGCTCCAGTCGAAGTACGTACTGATGTACGGTAACCATGAAGAGCATACGGGAGCATTTCATGCCAATCTTTGTAAGTGATGACCATCTTCTGAACGATTTTCTCGATGTTTTTGTTAGCTGCTTCTACAGCTCCGTTCATCTTTGGTCTGTAAGGAGATGAGTTGTGATGCTCAATCCTGAATTCTTCACAAAGCTCCTTCATCATTTTGTTATTCAAATTTGACCCATTGTCAGTGATTATCTTGCTAGGAATGCCGTAGCGACAGATGATGTGATTCTTGATAAACCTAACGACAACTTGTCTTGTAACGTTTGCATATGAAGCTGCTTCAACCCATTTGGTGAAATAGTCTATAGCTACCAAGATGAAGCGATGTCCGTTGGACGCTTTTGGCTCGATCATTCCAATCATGTCGATTCCCCACATGGAGAAAGGCCAAGGGGAAGAGAGTATGTTGAGAAGAGATGGTGGCACATGAATTCTATCGGCGTAGATCTGACATTTGTGACACCTCTTTGCGTACTGGTAGCAATCTGACTCCATCGTCAGCCAATAATATCCTGCTCTCAGTATTTTCCTTGTCATGGTATGTCCATTGGTGTGAGTACCAAAGGAACCTTCATGTATTACTCTCATGAGTACTTCTGCTTCTTTTCTGTCAACGCATCTGAGAAGAACCATGTCGAAGTTTCTCTTGTACAGAACATCTTCATTCAAGAAGAATCTACAAGCTAACCTTCTCAAAGTATTTCTATCTTTCTTTGACGCCCCAAGAGGGTACTCTTGCTTTTGAAGAAAGTTCTTGATGTCGTGATACCACGGTTTGTCGTCGATGATTGCTTTTACTGTGAAAACATGAGCGGGCCTATCCAGGCACATAACATCGATCCGAGGAATGTCATTCCAATGATTTATCCTAATCATGGAAGAGAGTGTGGCTAATGCATCAGCCAAGTTGTTTTCTTCACGAGGAATGTGATGAAAATCTACCCTGTCGAAGAATGGTAACAATCTCCTCGCGTAGTCTTTGTAAGGAATTAGCCCTGGTTGGCGTGTTTCCCATTCTCCTTTGATTTGATTGATGACCAAAGCAGAATCCCCGTATACATCCAAGTGTTTGATTCTTAGATCCACGGCTTCTTCGAGACCCATGATGCAAGCTTTATATTCGGCCTCATTGTTTGTGCACTTGAAAGTTAATCTGGCAGTAAATGGAACATGGGTACCCTGAGGTGTAACAATGATTGTCCCAATTCCTCGTCCATAAGCATTGACAGCTCCGTCAAAGATTAAGCCCCACTGGGATCCTATCTCAGGTCCTTCGTCTGGTAGTGGCTCGTTGTAATCTTTCATCTTGAGGTACATGACGTCCTCGTCTGGAAAGTCAAAACTGGTTGATTCATGACCATTGAGTGGGTGGTGAGCCAGGTGCTCAGCTATAATGCTTCCTTTCACGGCTTTCTGTGCGTGATACTCAATGTCATATTCTGATAACAACATCTGCCAACGGGCAATTCTCCTAGTTAAAGCAGGCTTCTCAAAGATGTACTTGATTGGATCCATATGAGAGATCAAACAAGTAGTATGTCGAATCATGTACTGGCGGAGACGCTTGGCAGCCCAGGCCAAAGCACAACACGTCTTCTCGAGCATGGAGTAGCATGATTCACAGTCAGTGAATTTCTTGCTTAGGTAGTAAATGGCATGCTCTTTTCTTTTCGTCTCGTCTTGTTGTCCAAGGACACAACCCATGGAATCTTCTAAGACGGTTAAGTACATTATCAAAGGTCTTCCTTCCACTGGAGGAGACAAGATGGGTGGTTCGAGCAGATATTCCTTAATGTTGTCGAACGCTTTCTGACAATCGTCTGTCCAGACGCAACTTTGATTTTTCTGTAGAAGTTTGAAAATAGGAGCGCAAGTTGCAGTCATGAGATATATGAATCTCGAGATGTAATTCAGACGTCCAAGAAATCCTCTAACTTGTTTCTCGGTTCTGGGTGAAGGCATTTCTTGAATTGCCTTGACTTTGTCTGGATCTACTTCAATTCCTCGTTTGCTGACGAGGAAACCAAGGAGTTTTCCTGAGTAGACACCAAAGGTGCACTTGTTGGGGTTCAGGCGAAGCTGAAACTTCCGTAAGCGTTGAAATAACTTCGTCAGATTTCGTATGTGATCTTCTTCATTTTCTGATTTGGCAATCATGTCGTCCACATAGACTTCCACTTCTTTATGCATCATGTCATGGAAAAGCGTAGTCATGGCTCTTTGAACGTGCCCCAGGGGGTGATGAAAGTTGTTTTCTCCATGTCTTCAGGTGCCATTTTGATTTGGTTGTATCTTGAAAATCCGTCCATGAACGAGAAAACTTTGGATTTTGCTGTACTGTCTACCAACATATCAATATGTGGTAAAGGAAAATCATCCTTAGAGCTAGCTTTGTTCAGATCTCTGTAGTCGACGCACATGCGGACTTTTCCGTCTTTCTTAGGAACGGGAACAATGTTAGCTAACCACTGAGGGTATTCTGAAGTGACGAGGAAACCTGCGTTGATCTGCTTTTGAACTTCCTCTTTGATTTTCATGGCCATCTCCGGATGAGTTCTTCTTAATTTTTGCTTGACCGGAGGGCCGACATTCTGCTTTTAATGGCAAGTGATTCTCCACTATACTGGTATCCAACCCTGGCATATCTTGATAAGACCAAGCGAAGACATCTGAGAATTCTTTGAGCAGTTGTATCAAACTCTCTCTGATCTCTGAACTGAGCGAAGCTCCAATCTTAACCTCTTTTCTGTTTCAATCGGAACCAAGGTTAATGATCTCTAGAGGCTCATTGTATGGCTGAAGGGCCTCTTCTTTTTGTTGAAGTAACCTTGAAATTTCCTTTGATATTTCTTCGTCTTCTTCTTCCTCTGCCTCGAATACAGGAAACCCAAAGCTTGGAGAAGTCATACGGTCGTTCGTTTCAACGGGGTATTTTATGATTAATCTGCATATGTGTGATAAGTTTTATTTAGACAACGAGGAAAGACTCGGTGTATGCAGTTAATGATTTTTTGATGTTTTTTAAGGGTGTTTTTTAGGATTACCAATTTCCGAAAAGAGAAAAGGAAAAACTAACGAAGGAACAAAATGACATTTTTATTTATTGACAGTCATTTCTTGAAACAAAGACCCTATAAAACAAAACTCTATTGCTTTGGGCGAAGCAAAGAGGGACATTTTCCTAAGAAATAGTAAAATGCAAAGCCCTATGAAACATCTCTTCACCCTGGGCTATGGTGAGAGGACAAAATAACGGTGAAAGTTCCTACTTAGGAGTGCGAACAACAGTTGAAACTTCAACAGTTGTCCAGTAGTGGCGAACCCCATTGTGCACTAAGTAATCTGGAACCTTAGGCTTAAGCTGGCCTGTGGTAGGTCTTGATTTACCAACCACTGTCTTTGCAACACTCAGACAATCTTCTTCTACTTCAGCAGACTGAGCGGTGTGAGCATACCCATTTCCATGTGGAGTATGTCGGTTTTTCTTTTGAGGAAACTTCCAATCTCCTGAATGGAGAGACTCGTTGTCGGAGACACTTTCGAGATCATCCTCTTCTGTATTTTGGTCTTGCTCTTCTCCCAAGATGGCATTGACTAGATATGTGAACTCTAGATCCATAGCCTCGGAAGGTGACCTGGGGATATACTCCTTAATGATGATTTCACCAGTCGATGATGACGAATAGCAAGGGTTATACATCTCTTTTGGCTGAGAGAGGTACTCAAAATCACTGTTCCATCCAGTTGGAACAATGTCTTCAAGAGAGATTCTTGAACTTTTAGGAGCGGAGTATTTCACCATGTAGTCGAATTTTCCGCTTGGTTCTCCTAATGTATCCCAAGTCTCTTCGGGGATAGGAGGAACTTCTTCTGATGAACCATGACTTCTGGTGGTGAAGCTGTTAGTAACTTCGTCATTGCTTGGTTGAGTCTTACTTTCAGATCCTTTAGTCGGATAACAGCAAGGTGAATCAGACTCTGATAGGGCTATGTATCCTTCCTCGAGAAGGTAGGACATACACTCCACTTCAAAATTCTCATCGGTGTCTTCCGTATCGACGGTATTGACTATTTGCTGAACAGGTTGAAGAAAACCTCCACTGCAGAAAGTTTCTTGAATTAGGAGAACTACCTTAATCCCTGGGATAGCCTTTGATGATGTCGGAAAGAATCCAACTCCTGTTCTGTTCTTGTTGTTGGTAGGAATATTAATGTGCCCCCAACCACTGGTAGTGTCATCCTTTACAACTTGGATTGCATCTTTGTATGAAGAGATAGACGCTGCTTTCTCCTTTCCTTTGTCCAAGGAAAGTGCTTGGAATTTAGTTCCAACAACTTCTTTTGGTTCTATGTCGGAGAATGATGACAGGTTGCTGACGATCAGAGCTCGTTCTCCACATACGGTTACCAATTTGTCATTTCTTATGAACTTCAGTTTCTGATGAAGTGTTGAAGTAATTGCCCCAGCCTCATGAATCCATGGGCGACTTAGCAAACAACTGTATTGTGCTGGAATATCCATAACTTGGAAAGTGATTTTGAACGTCTGAGGTCCAATAGTTATGGGAAGATCCACTTCTCCAAAAACTGACTTCCTTGATCCATCAAATGCTTTGACGATGACATGACTTTTTCTTATAGGGTAATCTTCGAAAGATAATCTTGATAATGTGGATTTAGGCATGACGTTGAGAGAAGATCCGTTTTCTATTAGGACTCCTGTGAGTATATCACCCATGCAGCCAACTGAGATGTGAAGTGGAAGATTATGGTCCACTCCTTCTTCAGGAAGATCTTCGTCACAGAAACTTAGGTTAGTTCCGGCGGATATGTTGGCAACGATGTTGTTGAATTGGCTTATTGTGACGCTAGGTTCTACAAAAGCTTGTTCCAAAACTTTCTGTAGAGCTTCCCTATGAGCTTGAGAACTCAATAGCAGGGAAAGAACAGAAATCCTAGACGGAGTATGTAGTAATTGATCTACAATGTTATATTCACTCCTCTGGATTAACTTCAAGATCTCATCATTTTCTTTCGCTTGAACAGCATTGGTCGGATGATTGTCTTGCCTATGTGGTACTTCCTCCGAAGGTTTCTCCACATTTTCTGTTGTTCTGTTGAAGACTCGTCCACTTCTGGTGACTCGACTAACATCAGCAATGTTGACAACAGAAGGTAATGGTGTTTCCTTACCATTTTCTATGTATGTAGCGTTGTACTTGTATGGTATAGCCTTGCTGGACTCATACGGTACAGGACCTGGTAAGTAGATGACTAGTGGAACAACTGTTGTCTTCCCGCTATCATACTTAACTTGTATTGGTTTAACTTGATTAATTTAAGGAGATACGGTAAAGACTTCATCATCTTCTCTGTTGGCAAGAACAATAATGGTATTGTCATCTATCAGCTTTTGAATGTCGTTGCGAACACGCAAACATCCTCGTGAATTTCTTCGACAGATTTCGCATCTAGTGTAAGCGTGGAAATCTGTTCCAAAGTAGGCAAGTCCATTTAAAGTTTTATGGAACCTGACTACCGATCCTTCAAGATCTTCAACTTTGTAGATTTTGTATTCTCCTGGACATCCTTGAACCATGTTGATGTCATGTTCAGTTCTGACTCGGATATGTTGAATCCATCCCAAGTCCATTTGTTCTTGTAATGCAGCTTGAACTACGGCACATCCTTGATTATTCTTTGGACAAATATCGCATGTGAAGTAGTTGTGAGGTGGTACATGGCCGTACCCAGCTTGTTTAGCGTGCATCTTGACAAGATTTTCCCCTATCTGACGAATGTCGTAGATTTGAATGACATTAGGGTGTTGATCTATCCAATTCACTGAAGCTTCTTTATGCTGCGGCAAAGGATTTGCTTGGACGTTTGGACTAGTATCTTTGAAGGATAGCATTCCGCTCTTCACTAATCGTTGGACGTCAATCTTGAAAGGGAAACAGTTCTCAATATTGTGACCTGGTGCCCCCTGATGATAAGGACAAGATTGGTCAGCCTTATACCATGGTGAGGAACTGTTTGTAGGATTTGGAGGACTTCTTGTCTGAATGAGTCCTTTTGCCAGTAATGTTGGAAACAATTCCGCATACGGCATTGGTACGGGGTCAAAGGCAGGATACCTTGGAGCCCGATTGTTGTAATTTGGAGGTCGAACCTGCTGCTGAGGTTGCTGCGACCTTTGTTGAATTTGTTGTTGCGGGACCTGAGGTTGATAAGCTGGCGCTGAGTTAACAACCGGAGTTATTGCTGCAACTTGAGGTTGGAATTTCTTCTTGATTTTGTGCAAGACATTGCTGACATCTTGATCCTTTTTCTTCTGGAAAGAACTTCCATACTTCCTTCGACCAATAGAAGATTCTGGTTCTTTGTTCAAGCGTCCTTCCCGAACTACTTCTTCTAAACGTACACCCATGTTTACCATCTCGGTAAAGTCACTTGGTGCATTTGCAACCATTCGTCCGTAGTAAAATGGACTCAAAGTTTTGAGATAGATTTTTGTCATTTCTTTCTCTTCAAGTGGTGGACAAATTTGAGCAGCAACTTCACGCCATCTCTGAGCGTATTCCTTGAAGCTTTCTCTATCCTTTTGAGTCATGGCCCGGAGTTGATCTCTGTCGGGAGCCATATCCAGATTGTACTTATACTGTTTGACGAAGGCCTCTCCGAGGTCTCGAAAAGTACGAATCTCTGAACTGTCCAAGTTCATGTACCATTTGAGTGCAGCACGAGTCAGGCTGTCTTGAAAATAATGAATGAGCAATTGTTGATTATCAGTCTGAGTTGACATTCTTCGATCGTACATTACGAGATGACTTTGTGGGCATGAATTCCCTTTGTACTTCTCGAACTCTGGTACTTTGAATTTGTGAGGAATCTTAACATTTGGAACTAAACAGAGGTCTGCAGCATTCTTTCCAAATAGATCTTGTCCTCGAAGAGTCTTGAGTTCCTTCTGCATTTGCAGAAACTGTTCCTGGAACTCATCCAATCTTTCATACACGCCAGCATCCTCACTTGGAGCATGGTGATATACTTGTCCGCCCGGTGGAGGAAAAGTATGCATAATCGGTCGTGGAGAAGCCATGACAGCAGATCTTGGAATCTCAGCATTCTGTTGTGCAAAACCCATTGCCGTTGCTCTTGGAACTTCAATTTCCAGAGGTTTGTAACCCTCCGGTGGACGCATATCCATGGTGACTTTTGGAGCTTCAGAAGCTGGAGGTATGTACCCTTCTGGAATAAAGTTATACGGCATGCCCCAAGGTCAATCAGGCGGCATGGTATACTGAGGAATGGGAGTAAAAACAATCTCGGAAACCACAGTCCTTTGCGGTTCTTCTGGCGTTGGTCGATTCTGCGCAACTACCAGGGCTTCTACCATACTATTGAGTCTTTCAAAAGTACCTTTGAGAGTATTAATCTCTTCTCTGAGTTCTTCATTCTCTTGCTTAAAGTCTTCCATTCTTTTCTTGCGACTTGAACGAGTGTTGTATGGATGAGACAGCTTGAAAGTCTTGGTTCACCTCCTTCTCCTCCTCTCTTTCTGGAGAAAGGAAAGTGACTATTAGATCCGCGACAATTCTCGTGTCAGTGCGTACGATTAAAGCGATGCATGATATGTAATTAAGTTATATTTTTCAAGGAAACACCATAATTACGTTATGAAACATCAATCTTTTATTAATTAAGCGAAAACTCCATTTTTACACACTTTGAAAAGGGAAATACAGAGAAACTGAGAGAAAGGACTCTAAAACTTTGACGAAAAGCCGACTTCACGTTCTAACATCTTCTTCTGTTTCTTGAGCTGAGCGTTCTCTGACGTGAGCTGATCGATGATCCAGGAAGCAGGAGGGATATGATGAGAGAGTGATGATTGTGTCACTTATCGACCGAGTACTTCAAGTAACTCATCCTTCCTTCTTAGGATGTTTTGAATCTCAACATTTTCCGTGTTGACGATTCGATACTTGTTCCTCCAAGCATTCCTTTCTTGGCATACCTTGTTTAATGCCGCTTGTAATTTTTCAACATCGGTGGAGAAAAGGTAAATTGGTTCCCTTAGGGGAATAGGTTCTTGATGTTGATATGGCATCCTGAGCTTGAATGCTCTGACACGTACCCATTGAAGGTAAGGATCCAGGGATATGCAAAGATGTTTTCCTAACAATCTTCTCCCTTTGCTATGAACAAGACGCCAGGCTTGGACAATTTCCTTCTTCAGCATGTTGCCATGATCGTCGATGTTTTTGAAGAACAGACCCTCCAATTGGATGTTACTTGGTATATTTTTCATGGGATAGCCGTATTGACGACGGGCTAAAGCTGGATTGTAACTGATTCCTCCCTTAGTTCCAATAAGGGGTATGTTGGGAAAACTTCCGCAACTGAAGATGATCTTGGTTTCGTCGTTGTCAGGACTACACCACTCAATGTCCATATGAGTGAGGGACGTGATTTTCTATGACCAGTAAAGGCCATTCCTCATGCTCCTGAAAGTGCTAGACTTCGGCAGGTGCGAAACGAACCATTCGTATAACAACGGTACGCAGCATGTGATTAATCCTCCTCGCTGCAGGTTTCTTGAATGCACAGAGTGATAAGCATCCGCAAGCAAGGTTGGAACTGGATTTCCAATTAAGAAGATCTTAATTGCGTTGATGTCGACGAAATCGTTAATGTTAGGGAACAAAAACAATCCATAGATAAGCAAAGCAAAGATTTCCCCAAAAGCGCTCATATCTTGGATGCTGACGAAGTACCGAGCTTGATCAAACAAGAATTTGGAGGGCAATCCTTGAATTCCTCCTCTACTCACCATATGAGTTCTGATGTCGACTACGTTCAAAGGAGTAGTTGCAGCAATGATAATGTCGTCAGGATTCTTTTCCAAACCGGAGTACGGATATTGCGCGTACACGGGTATTCCAATCAGACGAGAGTACTCTTCCAACGTAGGCATGAGCTGATAATCTGGAAAGGTGAAGCAGTGATACGTTGGATCATAAAACTGTACCAAGGTGGGAAGGATCCCACCCACCATGTTGGTATTGAGCAAAGGCAGAAGTTTTCCATACTTCTCCTTGAAAGCCTGGGGGTTGACCACCAGTTTTCCGAGCTTTCCCAGTTCCTCGACCTGGGGAATCTTGAAGGTGTATTTCCTAGCTCTCTTTCTCCCGTAATCCATGGTATAGATCCTTAAGTCCTTTCTCCATTTCTCTCTTTCTATGAAGTTCAAAACATTCGTTATTTAGTTTCCTTGAAAAACGACTCGAAAAAGACTCTTTTTTTTTGTTTTAATTATTATGATGAATGATGCATGAATGCATGAATGCACACACAAGAGTTTTAAACAAACATGGCGTTGAAGGGTATAGTGGTCATGAAGTCAAAACGCAAACCTCGTCCCAATGGTAAACTAAGGATAAGGATTTTTGTACCTGTAGAACGGGTTCTAGGGGTCTCAGAGTTTTTGCTCAACCTTAAAGATACGTTGATTGGTATTTATAAGAGAGTTTCCTCTGAGTGTAGTATCTGCGTGACAATTACTTTCGTAATCCCCGCTCTACGTCCTAAAAAAAGGCTTTAAGTGGGGTTAATGTGTTTCTAGGTCCTCCTGGTACAAATCAGTCTTGGAATGCAGTGGCGCAGTTAATCACAACCAGCCAGGAAAATCCCAAGAGTAGACTTGGAAACCAAGATTAGAGGGTCTTCACCGGGAAGACATCCTCCATCCTATCTTATGTTGCACTCAAATCCGGGTATAGGATTTCTCACCACAAGGGGGAATCAAGCCCTTTCCCGATACAGAATAAACAAAATAAACAAATATATATGCAACAATCACATGAAATGACACAGAGGTTAGGCAGGACCTCTCTTGTTTGAGGGGGAATTTGGCATCCCTAATTCCTCATTGGGGCTGGACCAGCAACAGGTCAACCATTGGCTTGGATGAAAAACCAATGTTTTTAACACTTATATCCCCAGCAGAGTCGCCATTTTTCTGTGGTGTCGTTTTTTTTACCTCCCCGCTTCACTTAGGAGGACGGCACGCTAGACCCTTCACACGAAATTTGGAAGGAGAATGCGCCCGGGATGGGAGGAATTTTATTTCAGTTCTTCCTACGATATCACACGAACATTCTTATTTGTCCTACGAGTAGGAAAGGGAAAAAAAGATCTCAACTAAACCCTAAGAGTTTGCTAAGTGTGGGGATTTCACCTAGACTAGAAATTCTGGAGTCCGGGGGGTCGGTTATACATAGGGAAGAGTTTAAGCACCCTACATATCCGTAGTACTCTACAGGAACCTTATCTGTGTCATTTGTGATTGTGTTTGCTGCTAATGATTGGGAAAGTTTCTCCTTTGTGTTAGGAGAGAGAATTGAATTGATTTAAAAGACAAACAGACAGATAGACTGACTATTTTTGGTATTTTATTAGCTCGCTGAGATTCCTTGTGAACCTCATGCCTACATATCCCTAGTGGAAGTCACAGTTTAATGTAGTTCGGGGAACTAACTAGGGAAATTAATGATTTTTGGTGCCTTGCTTGAAGCTCAAGGTTGAAGCTTTGAATTAAATCTCTGTTTACAGTAAAGAGGCATGAAATCATCTTTACAGAGAGGTATTTATACTATTCCACCACAAACATTTAAAAGAGTGACAGAATAGCTGAATTCATTTCATTCAAGAGGGGAACCTTACTTGTGTATGTGCAAGTATACCAGTCAAATGCCTCTTAAATAAAAGAAAGATGCTCATCCAAATTAGGGAAAGTTACCACATGTCTGGGTTTTACTGCCAGCTCATGCCTTTCAAAATCCTAAATGGGAGACTTGATTGAAATTGAAATTGAAATTGAAATGTTGAAATGTTTGTTTGTTTGAATGTGGTAGAGTAGTAAACATATCTCTCTATAGAGATAAGCTATGTCTATCTACTGTATGAAAGATTTGACTTTAGCTGGCTTGCATGAGGCCCAAGCTTGAGGCTTTTTTATTGATTTATTGACTTATTGAAATGATAACTATACTGGGGAAAATTAAAACTAAGGAGTTTTTTGGTGTTCTGTATAAAGCCCAGAATTGAGGCTGACTCTTTTTTAGGGAATTTATCTTTTAAAGGAATGAGTCTTTGAATTTAAAGGAGTGATTTTGGAGGCTAACCCTTTTCAGGGGTTTTGACTCAGCTGGAGAAATTGTCTGTTAAAAGACTGATTTTTTATCATGTTTTTGGAGGCTGACCCTTTCCAGGGGTTTTGACTCTTTTGGGGAAATTATCTCCTAAGAGAATGAATCTTTGGTTTTTGAAGGACTGATTTTGGAGGCTAACCCTTTCTAGGGGTTTTTGTTAAAATGAAAGAATGATGTGGAGGCTAACCCTTTCTAGGGGTTTTTATTGAAATGATTGGCAGAAAGATTATCTAGTGGAGACTTCTTGTTTTAAAGCCCAAGATTAAGGCTGACTCTTGCTGAGGAGAAACAAACATGGATCCTAGACTCTGCTAAGGAAGATTGATGAAGATAAGGGTGACAGAGACTGTCCATGTCTCTCATTCCAAAAGGTGTACTCAATGTAAAATTGAGACAAACTTAGCTTGTTTAAAGTCTGGTTTTAATTGGAAGAAACTCACCAGGGTATGTTAAAAGGTAACTAAAGACCTGTTCCTATGTTTATAAGAAACCTGATGGGTCCTTGTATACAAGCTCAAGAGGAAGCTGGAAATGCTTTTAAGAAGCCTGTGGGTCCTTGTACAAAGCCCAAGAGGAGGCTAATCGAGGGTCATCGAGGGTCCTTGTTATAGCACAAGAGAAAACTATGTGGTTTTGAACTTATTTTGGCTTTAAGCAAATGGGTAAGAGGTTTCACCGGGAATAATTCCTCTTTGGGGGGATGTGTTCTATTTTGGGTTCTAAGGCTTTTGCCAAGATGTTTCACCGGGAATAATTCATCTTGGGGGTTTGAACTACAGATCTCTAATTAGGAAAGAGCCTTCACCGGGAAGACATTCTCAATCCTAGGTCATATTCCTATAATATATATATATATAGTTTAACTGTCCTAGGGTTTACACTCAAACGTAGTTCTAAACAAATATATGCACAGTTTATATTTGACAGTAATTTAAACAAAGACTGTAAATTGAAAGCTTTTAAAGCCTAACCTGGATGGAGTGGAGGCCTTTAAAGAAGTATGTACAAAGCCTTACCAACAATTTTTTGTTGTTTTGTTGATAACAGTTGAATATTTATTATAAACAGTTAAGGGTTTTGAAAACAGAAGAAGTGAAGATGGACAAAGGTCACATAGGTATCTGAAGAGTTTCACCGGGAATAATGCCCTTCAAATACCAGAAGAATGTTTTGAAAACAGAAAGGAGATTTTGAAAATACAGTTTTTGAAAACAAACTATGAAAAGAAAGAAGGTGTTGGGTCTTACACTCTATTAGAGGCCCAGTACTTTACAGTACTGGAAATGAGAAATAGTCAATTGAAAATGACAAATTGTTGTGAAAACAGTTTTATTAATAAAATGAAAAGGGGATGGGACTTACACTCTATTAGAGGCCCATATAAAAAATGATTTACTGTTTATGAAAACAGTTAAAAATGATCTGAAATGATAAAAGGTTTTGTTGTTTGAAAACCTTAATCATCTGTTTAATCGGAGACTGAAAACAGTTTTGAATATTGACAAAAGTCAACTTAATTAAGACAAAGATGAAATCTATACCTAATTAAGACCTAAATAATTTAGGGTTTTATCATAAAGTTATTCACAAAATAATTAGGTTAAAACAAAATGAATATATATATTTTCAAAGCATTTAAGAAAACACTTAAAACATACTAATTTAAACCTAATAGAAATATATGAAATAAATAATATTTTTATGATTTTTTTGATTATTCACAAAATAGATACATTAAATAACAAGTGTGTGAAAAATGAGGTGAAAATGAATATTTTTGATAGGTTAAATAATTGTGTGAAGTTTGTGAATAAAACAAAGAAAAATAGTGGTAAAAAATTGGGTTTGTCTCCTCCAAGGTGTGAACACACGCCCTCTAAGTCACCAGCTCAAAATAACACCGATGGGCCAACGCGCGCTTGGTAATTATAATACACATCCAGTTCATTATATTTTCAAACAAGTGGTAAATCATGGAAAAATAAAAGAAACAAAAAGTCTGGGGAGAGGGGGATTCGAACCCCAGACTTGAGGCATGAGGAGACTAAGAGCGCATGTGAGGCCACTAGGGCAAGTTCTTCATTCGTTTAGAAAACGCCTATCATTAAAAATAAAATAAACTTTGCCCAGAGATTTGAATTTTGCGCGCCATGGCCATAGTCGTCTTCTTCCTCGAGCTCAAAGATTTTCAAATTCCTAACTCTCTGGTTTCTCAACTAAATGGCATGATGTAAACATCAATCTTGTTCTAAATTTCCTCACGAATCCAGATATGTAACTAACATTTATTTATATTAACTATAGCTACCTAATTTTTCAGAGAACTCTAAGAACACATGAACCCTAAATTTGAAATTAAATGACAAACAAGATGAATAAATGAATGATGATAGAGGGTTTTCAATCCTCTGATGATGCTGAACAAGATAGAATCGAGCTTTATCACAAAGAGTACTTAAATTAAAGAGATGGAGTTCAGAAACTTACCTCTGAAAATGGAGGTCGTGAGGATAATAGAGAGCACCTGGGCTTGTATGAATGATCCCTAAAGCTTCCTTGGGACTCAGTGATGCTAACTGAATGCTTATTGTAACTTCAATTCTCCTGAATTGCTCTATGGACCTCCCTCGATATGAGCTTCAAGTGGACATGGAGAGTGATGAATCTTGAGTTACAGATGAGCTGCATCCATCTGAACAGCTTCACTATGACCTGAGGAACACGTCTGGATGCTTGACTTTGTTGGAAACCTTCTGAATTGCTCTATGGACCTCCAACTGCAACAACTCCAAAGTGAGAGCAACAATGGCGTTCCTCCACTTACAGAAGTGATCCAGGTGCTCGGATCACCTCAAATGAACCCCTTTGAGATGTTAGAATGCTTACTTTCCAAAGATAAGCTCTGGTTTGAAGAAAACGATTCTTCTTGCCAAAGAACTTTGAAAAACCATAAGCATGAGAAGAGAAAGAGAAAGCAAGGAATATGGTTGCTTTGGTGTGTTTTCTGAATGAGAAAGAGCCCTCTATTTATAGGCAATTGATTCAGAGCAATTGTGTATAGTGAGCTTGCTTAGTGAAGTGAGTTTGGTTTCTTAGCCAAGAAGAAATTTCAAGGAATATCCAAGAGTGATTATTGCAATTTCGAGCAAGCCCCCCATCCATTGATCCTATCTGATCTTAGGGAACATTTCGGATGCAGAGTGAGCCCTAATTGGTTGGTGAGAAGATTCCTTGGGTGATTCATCAATTTGCCATAAATTCCCAAATGTAATCATTACATAATCACATGTTCTTGTTTTGGGAATCTTCCTCAATTCTCATGTCATGGTGAAAATGAATGCATGGCATGATTTTAGATGTGTTATGGGTCGTGTAGCATCCATAAGTGAGGTCATGTGCACAAAATTTCAAAGTTCAAAAATGATGCATGACCTATAATTTTACTTCATGGTGCCAACTTTGAACAAGCATAACTCTTAGCTCAAAATGAATTTGGGGAAGGTTGAGCATAATTTGGAAAGCCCTAAACATCTACTTCAAATCATTAGTTTATGGTTTCTTCAGAATCATTTGGGAAAATTGTGAAAAATGAGCCCAAAGTTGGATGAAAACTAGGTTAAAAACACTTAGAAAAATTTCTAAGTTTTTATAACCTAAAGCTTCAAAATTCCAAAACTCTTAAATGGTTGCTCTTTTGAAAAAAGTTCATATGTAAGATGTTGTTTTATTTTGCAAGATCTACAACTTTCATGTTGGAAGTTTTTTGAGTTGTGTAGGTGAAATTTTGAGTTCCCACAATGCCCTCAAAAACCCTAATTCCCGACTTTTTGCTCCTTGATGATTCTTTTTGAATTTCTTTGGTCAAATGACTTTAATATCCATATATTGATGATATTGATCTTTGAAAGTCATGGTTTGACCAAAAATCTTAAAAGTCAAAGGTGATCCCATACAGTTGACTTTTTCCAATTAAAGTGAGATTTTGGACTTTTGTGTGGAATTAAGATCTTCTCCTCAAATGAGTGATGTAAATGGGTTATATTGAGGTAGTAGAGGTTCTTGAATCATGTCTTGAGTTTTGGATCCATGCCCTGATTAAAAGTCAACTATCCTGGTGAATTAGGTCAAAAACCCTAATTGTCGACCAGATGAAAATGATGACTGTAGGCTTTGAATTGAGGTGTGATGTCCAGTGGATCTTGTCATATGAGCTATTTGAAGATGATTGATGTCTTTGAATGATCCCCTGGGGCTTTTTAGGGTTTCCCAAAGGTGATCCCTGATTTTAGTCCTTGATAGGCTCAAAAACCCTAGTCTGGTAACCTGAGTAAACCTGTACTCAGATGACTGGGTGTCTAATCAATCATAGGTGAATATAAAAATGAAGCTTTAAAGTCCTATGATTGTGTTAGAGACTAATCCTTCTATTGATTGATCCTTTGCCTGAGTTTTCTTGTCTTTGAACATCCTTGATTGAATGCCAGATGAAGAAATGACTGCTCTGGGTACTTGTTTTGACCTGATGAAAATTCTGAAGATATGTCATCTCAGGGGGGTCAAAAATTAGGGTATGACACTTGTATGTCGTACGGTAAGCCCATAAAGCATCATCCAACTTGTGAGACCAATCTTTCCTTGATGAAGAAACTGTTTTTTCCAAGATTCTTTTGATTTCTCGGTTGGACACTTCGGCTTGACCATTAGCTTGCGGATGGTAGGCCGTTGTTACTTTGTGCTTCACACCATATTGTTCCAATACTTTCTCAAGTTGACTGTTGCAAAAATGTGAGCCACCATCACTAATGAGAATCCTTGGTGTTCCAAACCTTGTGAAAATGTTTTTCTTCAAGAACTTGATTACGGTCTTTCCATCCGCCTTCGGACACGCTATTGCTTCCACCCACTTTGAAACGTAATCAACCGTAACCAAAATGTACTCGCAACCAAAAGATGAAGGAAATGGTCCTACAAAGTCTATTCCCCAACAATCGAACACTTCTAACATGTTTGTCAATGGCATCTCATTTCTCTTGTTCACTCCACCACTTCTTTGACAATTGTCACAACTTTGTGCATGCAAGTAAGCATCTTTGAATAACGTTGGCCAGTAGAACCCGGATTGGAGAACTTTTGCTGCCGTCCTTTGTCCACCATAGTGTCCACCATAAGGTGAGTTATGACAATGCCACAAGATTCTCGTTGCTTCTTCCCTTGTCACACATCTCCTTAACACACCATCCACACCAATTTTGAACAAGTATGGATCATCCAACACATAAGATTTGGCATCATGAAGGAACTTCTTTCTTTCACTTTTACTCCAATCTTCCGGTATCCCTCCCGATGCCTTGTGATTATCCATGTCAACAAACCACGGTCTTTCTTCTACCATGAACAACTTTTCATCAGGGAATGATTCCAAAACCTCTTCTTCTTTGTTTGTTACCTCCTCATTCACTAACCTTGACAAATGATCCGCTACCAAGTTTTCCGCTCCTTTCATGTCTTTAATCTCTAAGTGGAATTCTTGTAACAACAATATCCACCTAATGAGCCTTTGCTTTGAATCTAGCTTGCTAAGTGTTATACCCCAAAATTTGCCCGCATCTTTTTTCAGAAAGAAGGCAACCGACTTCTATCTAAAAATTGGGAGTTTCATATAATTTGGATTTTATTTCATAAATTTCCCGATTTTATGAATACTCAGTTTTTTAGAATATTCTTATACGGTATTTTGGTTCGCTTTTGAATTTATTCTTACACAAACGCCAAGTACTGTTTATCACTTCACACACGCTGTTTATTTGAGATTTATTTGCAGATAAATAGTACTGACGCAATTGGTACAAAATTAAATTTTTGCAGGCGCAGAGTCCGGGGATTCAGACTGTACTGGTAACAATTAGTTTATTATTGATTTTGTTTCCCACTAATTTTTGTAATATATTATTGTTTTCAAATCTCTTCCTTTCTTTCCAATCACTCTCTTTCAAATCAAATCCTAACTTTATTCCATACATCTTTCTTTTCAAACCCTACCATACACTTTCTTTCAAATCTTACTACCACTCAAATTTTCCTTTTATGTACGGTATCACTTCACTCCCCAACGTCTCCATCCTTATTTTCACTCTATATATACCCCTCATTTTTTCCATAAATTCTCACATCAAATTTCACTCATCTCCCAAATTTCTATCTCATAGATATTTTCTCTTCTTCCCCGGCAAAAATGGCAAACTGGGTGGATACGTTTTTTCTTATGGTCATCACTGTTTTGTTGGTGATCATGTCCTTGTTCTGTCTGCATAGTCCTGAAAAATGCGGACCTGGGATGCTTACACTCCCGTGCATCTATATATTGTTATTTATAGCATGGGTTTTTAATCGTCATACTTAAAGTTTGTCGTATCTTTCGCTCTCAAAAAATGTACCGTTCATTATATATGTCGTACTGTTCGTTATATTATGTAATATTTGTACTGTCGGTATTAAATGTTGTACTATCTGTCGTACTATCATTTAATTATCAAGATAATATTATGTGTGTTTATTGCTAGTTAAATATTTATTTTTCTGTGCATTAAATCTTTTTCAAGATTACTATCGGTAATTTCGTTCGCGTACGGTATATTTTATTTATTTATTATGCTTGTGTTTTTCTAACAACTCATGTAAATAAATTTTCACCATTAACACAACAATAAACAAAAAGAAAAAATTAACTTTAACTGTTAAGTTTTCACTTTAACTGTTATGTTAATTCCCGAACAACCAGTTAACAGTCAAACCCGCTGACAGCGCGATTCTCCGTGTTTGTACTATCAGTCAAATGAATCTTTTGCATTTCAAAATTCCAAGATTTTTGTTCTAGAAGTCTTCTGATAATCACATGATTAGTAGAGACTCAACACTGCACAAAAATCAAGTACGTTTAACTCTCTCCTACACAAACAGTCCCTAATTAGGGTTTTCGTTTTTTCAGGAGAACAAGTTTTTTGAGACCTCAAATGGATGTCATGGATCTCCATATGTCTCAAAGTACCACCAGACAAATTTTCAAACTTCGATTCGCTCGGACGCACAGTCAGCAGCTCAAACAGTCATTAGACGACCAGTTTGACCGAAAAGTCAACAGACAGTCAAAAATGAATTTTTTTGTCAACATCCATATTTTGTCAAAATATTCATCATTTGATCAATGGTTGATCATAATTCATCAAGAAAAGTTCAGATATCAACAAAACCCTAAGTTTCAAAATTAGGGTTTTCTCCTGAAAAGTCAACTGAACTTTGACCGATCATAACTCTCTCCCCGTTCATTCAAAAAATTCCAACCAATGCTTGTTTTAAAGGAAATTCAATTATATTTCAAATGAAATTGATCCCATTGTCATTGGATTTACCATTTGGAAAATATGAGCCAAGACATTACAGGTCATTTTCAAAGTCAACAAAAAGTGGTTTTTTGGCAAAGCCCATAACATCAAGATAACTTCTCCAAATGCAAAAAAGTTTCCAAAGTATCTTGTAGAGGACATCTTGAGGTTTCTAAAAAGTACAAGAACTCCTTCATATGATCAAAATTGAGGGAGTTATGCCTTTTTGAAGTTGGCTATTTTTTGGAAAAATGCATGAAACCAACATTGAATAAAAATGTGTTTTTTCCAAAAGAGGCCAAGTATTCATGATCCAAACATGTTTCTAATGATGTTAAAGGGCTCCCACGACCAACATAAGGCCCATGACATTTTTATTTCTTTTTTAATTTAATTTCATTCCATTTAAAGTTAAATTAAAAGAGAAATGGTTCAAGATAATGATCCAAGGCTTTTGTCCTTAGCATGAGCCATCAAAATTGATCCAAACTCTGCAGCATAGAGATGTATAGTAGGCCTATAGCTAGAGGGGTGAAGAAAATTGGAGCCATGGCCAAGAAATTCAAACTTTTTATTCATAAAAAATTCAAAATTTCAAAGGTACTCAAGTATGGAAGAAAAGCATGGTTGCTTAAGTTCTAAGCACTCATTCTTGCCTATATAATAGCTTGAGTTCATCAGCAACAAAGACACACGAATTCACAGCCAAAGTTCACCTCTCCCACTTCAAAAATTTTGCAAGTAACCTGAAACTCGAATTTTGGATTTAAGGCCAATTCAGTGAGATTTAAACATTCAAACACCTTCCTCAAGTATCACTGAACCTATTCCAATCATTACCAGGCCTTGAAGCTCACAGAATCGAGCTCCATAAGTCATAGTTCAGTGACTTTCTTTTGAACTCGGTTACACTAATTCATGCACCATAAACTTGTTTTAAATACATATTCATGATCATATGAACTTGTAGAATGTTTCTGGATTGTTTAATTTGAGTTTAAGTGCAGGTATATGGAGTTGCCATTTAAGGGTTTCGAAGCTTCAAAAATGGGGATCTGCGATAGAGACCAAATTAGGTGACAACAAGGGCATATTCGAGCTTAGGGCATGTCACTTGATTGATCTGGGTTACTATTTTGTTTGTTCATCTTGTTCCGTGCAGGTTTGAGATCGGAAATGGTTAGCTACGACATAGCCGGGAAAAGTCCGTAGCTAATTTGTAGCTGAAACTTTTACAAGTTTGCAAGGTAGAAGAAGAGGACGTGGCGTCCTCTGGTTGGCAAGTTTGCGCGCGTGCGTTTTTTAAATTTCAGACCAGTCATGTGCTTTGCTTTCCACCATCATATCATGTGCCTCATGATCTCAGCCTTCAGATCCATCTGTCCCCTCATCCAACGCACCTGAACACGTATCCATACCATAGACCTTCTAATCAACCTCACAGGATCATAATTTCAATTTATTTTCTATTTTATTTGATTTTCCTTGTAAAATTAATTTAAAATAGTTTTAAAAATCAAAAAATTATATTAAAAATATTTTTAGGGTGATAAAATGTTTAATTAATTTTTGACACAAAAATATTTTATTTTTCTTCGTAATTAAAATATTTTGTTTAATTAATTAGATAATATTGTTATGTTTATCTTTTAATTATTTCTAACCTATCAAAAAATCAGAAAAAAATATTTTCTTTTTATTAAATTAAGTTTATATATTATAAACTAATTTTGTACATAATTAGAATATTTTTTTCTTTAAGTTTAATTTATGTGTATAATTATTTGTATAATTATATGTTAATTTACTTAATAATCTCCAAAACAATTTCAAAAATCCCAAAAAAATTAATTTTATTTTAACACTAATTAAAAATCATTTTGGACATATTTTAGACTTAATTTTTTAGGTTTAAAATTTTATTTCTAATTCCTAACCTTTTAATTAAATTAATTATGCATTAATTTTAATTAAAATCAACCATCCAAAAATCCAAAAATATTTTCCCTTTATCTTATTGCAATTTAAATTCATAGATAAGTGTATAGGTTGTCAAATTCATGTAAATAGCGTAGTTTACATTTCTCGCACAATCGATGTAATAGCATAGATTTACTTTCCGCACTTTACATTCTCGCACGTTAATTTCTGTACATATAAAACTGCGTGTATGACAAGAATAAAACTGAAGCGCTAGATCACTAATTTCAAAGACAAAAATATCTGAAAACAAAATACAATCACACTTGCACCTCTTAGGGTAATCCCTCAGTTACTCTTTTCAAAATCAATTTTACTGTTTCAAATACGATTCAAATTTTTTCTTCTGTATCCAGTCAAGGAAAATTTTCTAAAAGAAATAGGAAAGGACCTTATAAACTTTGGGTAGATCTCCTAATTGCTTGCTCTATCAAAAACAACAAAAGTTCTCACATATCACTGTTTTTCCAAAACAAAACTTTCAAAAGACAACACTTTGTATATATCCAAACAAGGATCATTACGAAGTTAAATATCTTTTTTTGCGAACCATCAAAATATCTTTCGACAGATAAACACTTTGTATACATCCGTACAAGGATCATTACAAAGTTAATTCTTTACAAAAGTATTTAAAACCACATACAAGCATTTCAAAGCAAGACAAACGATTCAAACAAGTGAGCTAAGCAATTAAGAGCCCATGGATAACCATGGATTCAAAGGGTGCTAACGCCTTCCCTTTGTATAACTTACCCTCGAACCCAAAATCTCTTTAAGGTCTTTTTCTGTTTCTTTTATAAACCTTTCCTTAATTGGATAAAATAAATGTCGGTGGCGACTCTCTGCTTTTCAGAACTCAAAAAAATAAAAGAAGAGTCAGTTCGCATCCTACAAAAACCGAGGACGACATAACTAGCGACTCTGCTGGGGATTTCAAAAACAAAATGTTTTCAAAAGGGGTTACCTTAGA
Organism: Vicia villosa; assembly: GCF_029867415.1. Taxonomy (NCBI): domain Eukaryota; kingdom Viridiplantae; phylum Streptophyta; class Magnoliopsida; order Fabales; family Fabaceae; genus Vicia; species Vicia villosa. Next base: position 19,330,473 of record NC_081183.1, on the reverse strand, counting down.
GTTTAGACCACTTCGATGTTTTCAATTGCTTGTCTTGTTTGCTATACTTTTCAAAGGTTTTGTTTGGGTATTGGATTTACTTGTGTGAAAGATTCTAGCCCGAATCTCGAGATACCTTAAGTATGTGACAATAGACCAAGGACACTGTACGGCATGTACCGATACGGTTGATCTGGAAGTCACCGTTAGTGCGACACTTTGGTCTATACTGATATCCCTTGAAAAAGATCAAGGAGTATGTTAGGCTTCCGAAATGTCATCAAGCACTAATTTGCCTTAGAACCTTTAGTTGAACTTGACTTGTGGCCTATTAAGTGACTGGCTTTGAAATTGATCAAAGTTAGTTATCCTCGAGGAATGTTTTGATCGGGCGTCCGAGTGCCGTATTGAGATATTGTCTCCAAGGATCATAGAACCCGAATACCATTTTAAGACAGGTTTAAACCAACTCAACTTCAGTGGGGAGGGTATCACCTATGAACCTCGTGCAAACCTTTAAACCTAAGGCTATTGTGTGATTTGTTTGTGTTTTCCACATGTTTGACATCATAACATCATAAACATCATAAACATATTATTTATCACTAATCATTTCAAGGATCAAAGAGTTTACTTTTGTTCTGTTATTTCAAGTAATGGCTCCCGCTACCAGAGATTATATCCGGATCAATATCTCAACAGTACCATCTTGTTATACCCCAAAATTTGCCCACATCTTTTTTTAAGAAAACTCCAATCTGAAAATTAAGAGTCTCATATGATCATGGATTTTTATTTCAACAAATATCCTGACATATGAAATACTTAGTTTTTAGAATTTTTCTTATACAGTAATTTGGCTTGCAGTTGAATTTATTCTTACGCAAACGCCAAATACTGTTTATCACTTCACACATGCTATTTATTTATTTACAGATAAATAGTACTGACACAATTGGTACAGAGTTAAATCTTTTTGCAGGCGCAGAATCAGGAAACTCAGACTGTACTGGTAACAAGTAGATTATTATTATCTTTTATTTCCCACTAATTTTTGTACTATATTCCATTATCTTTTCAAATCTCTTTTTCAAAAATCAAATCTCTCTTTTTCCCAACACTATCTCCACTTTCTTTCAAATCTTACTTCCACTCAAATTTTCCTTTTGTACGGAATCACATCGTCTCTATCCTTCATCTCTCAAATTTCTACTTCATAATCCATCCTTTCTTCTCTCCCCGACAAAATGGCAAAGTGGTGGGAAACGTGTCTTCTTACAGTCATCACCATTGCTACGGTGATCATGACTTTCTTCTGCCTGCATAGTCCTGAAGAGTGTGGACCTGCAATGGTTGCACTCCCAATCATCTACATGTTATTGTTCATAGCATGGGTCATTAACCGTCATTCCTGAAGTCTGCCGTGATTCTTATTTCTTAAATGTACCGTTTATTCGTCATACTGTTCAATATAGTATGTAATATTTGTACTGTCAGTATTAAATGTTGTGCTATTTGTCATAATATTGCTTAATTACTAAGATAATATTTTGTGTGTTTTCTGCCAGTCAAATATTCCTATTTCTGTGCATTAAATGATTTTCAGGGTTATTATCGGTAATTTTGCCCGCATACCGTAAATATTAGTTATTTATTATGTCTGTGTTTTTAACAAGTCATGTAAATAAACTTTAATTTTACACATAAAACAAAAACAAAAGAAAATTAACTTTGATTGTTGATTTTTCACTCTAACTGCTACGTCAATACCTGAACAGTCAGTTGACAGCCAAACTGCTGGAAGTACAATTCTCAGTGTTTTGTACCATCAATCAAATCAATCTTTTACAATTCAAAATTCCAAGATTTTTGTTCTAGAAGTCTTCTGAATATCACGCGATTAGCAGAGACTCAACACTGCACAAAAATCAGGTACGCTTAACTATCTCCTACACAAACAGTCCCTGACTAGTGTTTTCTTGTTTTTACAGGAGAAACAAGTTTTTGAGACCTCAAATGGATTTCATGCACATCCATATATCTCAAAGTACCATCATACAAATTTTCAAACTTCAATTCACTCAGACGCACCGTCAGCAACTCAAACAGTCAACAGACGACCCGTTTGACCAAAAAGTCAACAGACAGTCAAAAATGAAATTTTTTGTCAAAGTCCATATTTTGTCAAAGGATTCATCATTTGATCATTGGATGATCATAATTCATCAAGGAAAGATCAAAAATCAACAAAACCCTAAGATTCAAAATTAGGGTTTTTGCCTGAAAAGTCAACTCAACTTTGACTGGTCATAACTCTCTCATCCTTCATCCAAAAAATTCAAACCAAAGCTCATTTTGAAGGAAATTCAATTATCTTTCAAATGCAATTGATCCCATGGTCATTGCATTCACCATTTGAAAAATATGACCAAAGACATTACAGGTCATTTTCAAAGTCAACAAAAAGACACTTTTTTCAAAAGGACACCCAAGGAGCATAAAAAATCATTTTGACATGAGACCAAAGACATTGGTTAGAGGACTCTTTTAGGTTTCCAAAAAGTGCAAGAACTCCTTCATATGACAAAAATTGAGGGATTTACACCTTGTTGAAGTTGGCTAAATTTTGGGAAAATACATGAAATCAACATTGCTCAAAAATGTATTTTTTCCAAATGGGGCCAAGTTTTCATGGTTCAAACATCATTTCCATAATATAATGGGCCTCCCACGACCAAGACCAAGCCCATAACATTTTTCTCCATTTTTTAATTTAATTTTATCATTTAAGATTAAATTAAAAAGGAAAAAAAGAAAGGATAAAACATAGCTTATTTTCTAAGCTAAAGTCTCCACATGGGACTTAATTATGCAGCAAGGAAGGTGCAAAGCAAGTCTATGGCAAGAGTGTGGAAAAATGAAGCAATGGTTGCTTGAATTTTAAGTTTGAAAGTCAAGATTCCAACAAAGACAATTAAGGCTTCTTAGCTTAGTTTTTAAGCACTCCATGGCTTATAAATAGGCTAGCATACTCCAACAATCAGGGGAGAACGAAAATAGCAAGGGCCTATCAAAGAAACACACCAAAATTCTCAAAAAATACATAAACACTTGTAATTTTCGTTTTCCTTGTATAAGCTCATATCAATCTCAAATAAACACTTCAATCTTCTCCTGGGCTATTATAGAACAGATTCCAATCAATAGTTTTGTTTGTTTGTACATAGAACATACATATATATTCTTCCATATTCCATTAAACTTCCAATTTCAATATCTCATGCTATAATCCTTTTCAATGTAATATGATGATTTCTATGTGGTCCTAACATGAATTAAAGGTGATCCAACGTATCATATATGAGCCATACACCCTAGACCATCGTATGCCATTTTTGGACTCTAAAGATACAAAGCTTTCGTTTCCATAGATAGAGTGGATTTTAATCAAAACTAACACCACCAATGAACTCAGAGCATCCTAATTAGGGGATCTGGGTTGCTATTGTTGTTTGAAACTAACGTTTTTGCAGGATGTAGGTTCATGCGAGTTGTGGCGGTTCTGCGACGCAAGTTACGACGGTTTTAACCGCCATAATTTGCATTCAAGAAATCTGCATGGGACGAAGGAAGAAGACGACCACGTGGGCGTCCCTCACTCGCTGGTCAACCAGCGTGGGTCCCAGCGTGGACTTTGACTACCTGAATGGCTATGTGCTCAGATTCCCATGTGACTATCATGTTCCCTCACTTTTTCAACCATCAGATCTCCTAGTAATCTGATCCAACGCCTCAAAAAACGCATGAACATCATACTCCCTCATAAATTTTCACACCTGATTACTATACTTTTTATTTTCTATTTTTATTTTTAATTTCTTTGCAAAATTAATTTAAAATAGTTTTAAAAATCCAAAAAATACACAAAAAATATTTTTAGACTTCTAAAATAATATATTATTTTCTGAAATAAAAATATTTTATTTTTCTTCAAAATTTCAATATTTTGCATAATTAATTAGTATATATTTATATATTTGCTTTTTAATTATTCTAACCAATCAAAAAATCATAAAAAAATTGTTCTTTATATAAAATATTGTTTATATATTATAAACTAATTTTGTACATATTTTGAATAATTTTCTCTTTGAGTTTTAATTATTTGTATAATTATGTTTTAATTAGCTTAAATCAATTTCAAATCAAATTTCAAAAATTCCAAAAAAATTAGTTTTGTTTTAAAATTAATTGACAAATATTTTGTACATATTTTAAACTTAATTTCTAGGTTTAAATCTATTTTCATCTTTTTTCTTCATTTTAATTTAATTAATCATGCATTAAGTATAATTAAAATCAATCATAAAAAATCCAAAAACATGCCCTTTTATTTTTCCTGCAATTTAAATTCCTAGATAAATGTATAGGATGTCAAATCCATGTAAATAGGCTAGTTTACATTTCCTGCACAATCGATGTAATAGCGTAGATTTACTTTCCGCACTTTACATTTCCGCATTTTAATTTCCAGCAAATATAAACTGCGTGTATGTCAAAGATAAAATTGAACCGTTAGATCACTAACTTCAAAGATAAAATATCTGAATACAAACACAATCACACTTGCACCTTTTAAGGTAATCCCTTCTCATTCTTTTCAAAATCAAAGTCAAAATTCCATTGTTTTGAGTACAAAATCGAACCTTGCGTTTATATCCGGTGAAAGGATAGATTTTTAAAGGAAATAGGATAAAGACCTTACAACTCAAGGTAGACCTCCTAGTTTGCTTGCTCAAATCAAAACAAACAAAATTCTCATACACTGTTGTTTTTCAAAACAGAACTTTCAAAAAAGACAATACTTTGTATACATCCAAACACGGGTTATTACAAAGTTAACGTTCTTTTCAAAACATCTTTCGAAAGATAAACAAGCATTTTGTATACATCCACACACGGATCATTACAAAATTCAAATTACAAAGGTATTTGAAACCACATATGAGCAATTTCAGAGCAATTGAAAAGTGATCGAAAAACAAGTGAGCTAAGCAAACTTAAGAGCCCATGGATAACCATGGATACAAAGGGTGCTAACACCTTCCCTTTGTATAACCTACCCCCTTACCCAGAATTTCTTAAAGGTCTTTTTTCTGTTTCTTTTATAAACCTTTCCTTAATTGGATAAAATAAAAGGTCGGTGGCGACTCTGTGAATTTTCAAAAATGCGAAAGCATTAAGCGATAAAAAAGAGTCAGTTCACGTATCTCTCCAGAACAGAGGTATGGCCCGGGATAAAAAACGGAGGTCCACAGAACTGGCGACTCTGCTGGGGAATATTTTCTTGAACAAAATGTTTTCAAAAGGGGTTACCTTAAGAGAATAGATCACTTTGATGTTTTCAATTGTTTGACTTGATTGCTCTATTTTTCAAAGGTTTGTTTGGGTATTTTGCTTGTGTGAAAGATTCTAACCCGAATCTCGAGATACCTTAAGTATATGACAATAGACCAAGGAAACTATACGGCATGTACCGATACGGTTGATCTGGTAGTCATCGTTAGTGCGATACTTTGGTTTATACTGATGTCCCTTGAAAACGATCAAGGAGTATATTAGGCTTCCGAAATGTCATTAAACACTAATTTGTCTTAGAACCTTTTTAGTTGAACTTGACTTGTGGCCTATTAAGTGGCTAGCTTTGAAATTGATCGAAGTTAGTTATCCTCGAGGAATATTTTGATCGGCCGCTCGAGCGCCGTATTGAGATGTTACTTCCAAGGATCATAGAACCCGAATACTATTCTAGGACAGGTTTTAACCAACTCAACTTCAGTGGGGAGGGTATCACCTATCAGCTCCATGCAAGCCTTTAAACCTAAGGCTATTGTTTGATTTGTCTTTGTGTGCCACATGTTTGCATCATAAGCATATCATTTTTGCACCAAACACTTCAAGGATCAAAGAGTTTACCTTTGTTTTTGCAGGTAATGGCTCCCGCCACCAAAGATTACATCCGAATCAACATCTCAACGGTACCGTCTGAACTAAAAGACTTAGTGTCAGAATTCCCCAGGAATGTTCAATTCACTGAAAGGCATGGTCACCTACTCCATTTGGTTACCTCAAAATTTGAAGAAGACATGATAGGGGTCCTGTTCCAGTTCTTTGACCCTGAACATCATTGCTTTACCTTTCCTGATTACCAGTTGGTACCCACTTTGGAAGAATTCTCTGAACTAATGGGATTACCTGTTCGAAATCAATTACCTTTCACTGGTTTAGAAAGGATTCCAAAACCCGAAGTCATTGCTGCTGCTTTACATTTGCGGAAATCAGAAATCGAGTCCAATTGGGAAACAAAGAGTGGAGTTAAGGGTTTGCTTGCCAAGTTCTTGTTGGAAAAGGCTCGACTACTGCTAGAAAACAAAAGTTATCCAGCTTTTGAGGAAGTTATGGCACTTTTGATCTATGGGTTGGTTTTATTCCCTAATCCCGACCAGTTCATAAGTGTACACATCATCAACCTTTTCCTAATCCGTAACCCGGTACCAACATTGCTGGGAGACATTATACATTCTCTACACACTCGTACCATGAAGAAACGAGGAACTCTCATGTGCTGTATACCACTACTGGCTAGGTGGTTTACATTTCATCTTCCCCGATCAGTGTTGAGAAATGAACAAAGAATGCAATGGTCTCGCAGGATTATGTCTTTGTCTCATTCAGACATCCGATGGAACAACTTCTTTCAAAGAGACATTACTATCATTGATCATTGTGGAGAGTACCCTAATGTGCCACTCCTTGGTATCAAAGGAGGCATCACTTACAATCCCTCTTTAGCTCTACGCCAATTCAGATATGCAAGGAGCAACGGTCCTCATGACATGATTATCCGTGGCATTGTGTTTGATTACGAGAATGATTCTCATAGACACCGACGAAGGTTCATACGGGCATGGGACAGTGTCTATAGAATAGAAAGCAAAACTGTGGGGCAATGGAATTCTATCCCTATGGAACCTTACCTCAGATGGGTCCGCACTCATGCTCAGAAACTCATTATGCCATATCCCGCTATTCTACCTGTGACTATTGAACCAGAGGTCGAAGGATACGAACCTCAAGTTATTCTACACCCGGATATGCCAACTGACCTAGAAGAGTTGCAAAAATCTTGGGTTCAACTCAAAGAGGAAAGAGACACCTTCAAATCATACTGTCAAGACTATATTGGAGCTCACCGGACAGCTTCAAGAAGAACAGCAGATCAACACATTCCTGGGGGCAAAGAGAAAGCGTCCACGGGAGACCTGAAGGATCATTTATTTTATTTCTGTCTTGTAAGCCCAAATGAGGCAAAGAAAAAAGAAGCAAAAAAAAAAAAGAGAAATAAATTGATTCACTAACGTTTGTTTCTTCTTTAACAAATCTAAACTCTAAGATCCTTGAAACATTGCACACACATTTCACTTCATGCATTGCATATACATTTCATACATTGCATTCATATACATTGCACATACATTTCATACATTGCATACACATGGCATCCAGTCATACACATTGCATAACAGGTTCTCATGACGGATTTCTCATCTCCTCGCTGTTTATTTCAGTCAGAAGAGATGGAATCCGAGACAAGCATCAAGAATCTCGAAGCACAAAATGCCCAAGTTCAAGTGGCAATTCTGGAACTGGCAAAGGGGCAACAAGAACTGAAAGCCCTGATAATCAAGAAGAAAAAGAAGCCCAAAGGATCTGTAGGCGTGAGTCACCTGAAAAGGAAGATCAAAATCCCAGTCAAAAAGTTCAAAAAGCCACCGATCCCTGAAACAGTCGGTGATGATGAACAAGAAGACAATCAAAGCAACCAGGGTTCTGCTAAACCCTCTCTCTCTTCAAATGAAGAAAATGATCATTCTGGGGACGAACCGGATGATGAAAAATACCAACAGCTGGAAGACCGTATGAAAGCTATGGAGATACAAAAAATACCTGGCTTAGATTTCAATGATCTAGGGCTCATCTCGGATGTTGTTATCCCTCCAAAATTCAAAGTTCCTGTCTTTGCAAAATATGATGGAGTTTCTTGCCCGAAACTACATCTGAGATCCTATGTGAGGAAGATACAACCTCATACAACAGATAACAAATTGTGGATTCACTTCTTCCAAGAAAGTCTGTCGGGTACACAACTCGAGTGGTACTATCAGCTGGAAAATACCAAGGTCCATTCTTTGGAAGAATTAGCTGCTGCTTTTTACAAACAGTACCAATACAATGCTGATCTTGCGCCAACCCGTACTCAACTAAGGGGCATGTCTATGGGACCAAAAGAAAGTTTCAAAGGATATGCACAAAAGTGGAGAGATATGGCTGGAAGGGTTCAACCACCCTTATCTGATCGCGAACTAGTTGACATGTTCATGGGCACTTTAACTGGCCCTTTCTATAGCCATTTGCTGGGAAGCACATCATCAGGTTTCACTGACCTGATACTGACCGGAGAACGTGTCGAAAGTGGCATTCAAAATGGAAAAATTCAAATAGGTTCCTCCTCTGGTACTACAAAAAGGCCCATCAGCGGGAGAAATGAGGTCAATGCAACACAAATTCAGAAAAGTCGCAAAAGTGAGCAGCATCAATCTGTAGGGGCAGTTCTGATCTCCACATCTGCACCTCAAAAAGATCAACAGCCAAAATATACGCATCGACCAGATGCACCAAGAAGAAATTTCACCAGAATCAACATGCCAATCTCTCAGGCATTGCAGCACTTGCTAAAAGCAGATCTGATCACCTTAAAAGGTCCTCCAAAGAATGTCAACACTTCCTCTCCGAATTATCGCCCTGATGCGACATGTGCCTATCACTCAAACTGTCCAGGACATGACGCAGATCACTGCTGGGCCTTGAAAAATAAAATACAAGATATGATAGATGCTGGTGAAATTGAGTTCAATCCTCCAGAAACTCCAAATGTCATCATTGCACCTATGCCAAAGCATGACAAAACTGTCAACGCTATCCTGGACACTGTTTACATCTATGATGTGAACGAATTATCAACTCCACTCTGCGAAGTCAAAGGAAAGCTAATCCGAGCTGGTTACTTCCCAGGGTGTGACCCCGACTGCTTTTACTGCTCCTGCCTGCCCAATGGTTGTGAAAATCTGAGGATGGGAATTCAAAAATGGATGGATCGTCGTATCATTATGTTTGAGATGCTCCCTTCTATGGACGTGTTATGCGAAGTCTTTGCAAACGGGATAAGAATAGAGGATGTCTCAGTGATCTCCAGTTTACCATTCAAAATCTCTGCCAAGGCTCCATTCAAAATTTCTGCTACACTCAAAGTGGCATCAGTAGTCATTGCTAGTCCAACTCCATTTCCATACTCCTCAGACAAAGCTGTCCCATGGGGATACAACACTAATGTTTACGTTCATGGAGTTAAGCAGGGTACCTCGACTGAAGAGACCGCAAAGTTAACTACTCCAACTGTGGGTAATATTGTGGGTACCAGCAAGATCACGAGAAGTGGAAGAATCTTTTCACCAGAAATTTCTCCAAATGTTGCTGCTGGTCCAGTCCGAGTCCCAGTTCCTAATCAAAATGTCAACGCTCGAGGCAAAGAGCCACAAGTTGAACAAGTTCAAACCCCAGTGGAGATCACTGCTGAGGATCCATCAAAGCAAGAAATGGAGGAAATATTGAAAATCATCTGCAAGAGTGATTACAATATTGTTGAGCAGTTGGGGCACACTGCTTCAAAAATCTCAATGCTATCTCTGCTAAAATATTCAGAAGCTCATGCCAAAGCTCTGATGAAGTTCCTCAAAGCTGCGCATGTGCCTCAAGAGATCTCAGTCGACCAATTTGAGAATTGTGTTGCCAATCTAACCGTGAGCAATGGTCTCGGTTTCTCCGATGTGGATCTAACCCCTGCTGGAAAAAATCACAACAAAGCCTTACATATCTCCATTGAATGTAATGGCACCACTCTATCTCATGTGCTAGTAGATAACGGTTCTTCTTTGAACGTGTTACCAAAAACAGTACTAGAAAAGCTTGACTTCGAAGGAATTATGTTACAGCCAAGTGATGTTGTGGTAAGAGCCTTTGACGGGTCAACCAGAACGGTATACGGAAAAGTGAATCTCCCAATCAGAGTGGGTTCTTAGATCTTTGATTCTATCTTTTAGGTAATGAAAATTCACCCAGCGTACTCCTGTTTACTTGGACGCCCTTGGATACATGGGGCAAACGCTGTAACTTCTATCCTGCATCAGAAGTTAAAATATCCAGTAAAAGGAAAGATTGTCACAGTCTATGGCGAAGAGGAATATGTGGTTAGTCACCTAAGCAATTCCAAATATGTTGAGTTGGAAGACGAATTCATCGAAACTCCATACCAATCATTTGAGGTGGTCTCTCCAGATGTCTCTACCACCAAGCATATTCCTGCTACTCCAACTACAACTATGGCTTCTCTCAAAGATGCCAAAGCCATGATTGAACAGGGTGATTGCACAGTATGGGGACAACTTCCCGATATACCCTACAAGTCTGACAAACTAGGTCTGGGCTATGATAGTGAAAATCAAAAGAATGATCAAAGTCCTCGTTCTGGAGGATTAATGTCACACTTCGTCAGCCAAGAAGTAAACGCTATTGAAGATGAAGGAGTGTTCATGAACCATGTCATTCAGCCATATCCAGATGAGATTCCACCCATTTCCATGGGAATGTGGGATGTTGTGGGAGAACCAAACGGCGGGTATAATTATCAGTATGCCGCACCTCAGAATTCTTATATTGCTATGGAAGACCTTACCCCAACTGGATGGGGTGATCAAATTGGAAATGACGAAAGTTTCACAAGTCCTGCCACTGAGCAATATCAAAATCCACCCAAAGAAGTATGGGACACGCTAGGAGAACCCAGCGGCAAATATGACTATATGGTGAAATATTCCGCTCCTCCGAGCTCACAAATTGCCATGGAGGACATTGTCCCAACTGGATGGGATGAACATTACGATGACAATTTCGCTCTTGAAAAAGCCAGGGAAATACCAAATAACGAGGGTTGCTTTCTGTCAGCATACACATGCACAAGTCTATATTCAAAGTATCATCCCGACTTCATGGGACGGCCTTATCGAGCATCTCGCTTAGCCAACAGAGATATCTCAGCCTGGGCTCTCGTATCCAGCAGAGTATATCCCTTATCCCGAAGGATCACCGGCTCATTTTCCCACTAATGAAATCAATGCTGTGGAAGATGAAAAAGACAACTGCAACTGGAACAGCTGGATACTCCCTGCTCACAACAGTGGATTGAACAACTGGAAAGCTGAGGATGTGATCTCCTTTGACCAGGAGTAAATGCCATTTCCTGTTCTCTTTGTGTATCTTGTGCAAAGATAAAAATGGTTCCTGAACAATCGAACCATGAGCTTGAAAGCCGTGTGCCTTAGCACACTGGTCCTTCTATAAGGGCTTATCATATCATGATCATGTGCATTCAATAAAATCATGGGACGCTTGAATATTTAAATTTTGTTATCCTTTTTCCTTCTTTCTTCGCTTTCAAATAGCTATGTTTTTTCTTCACACACACTCACATAATTAACATGCAGATTCACATACACTCTGGATCCAGTCAACAACGATTCTGCTATTGCCCGTCATGACTTTGAAAATCCGATCTACCAAACTGAGGACGAAAGTGAGGAAGATTGTGAAGTGCCAAGAGAACTTGCAAGGCTGCTAGAACAAGAAGACAAGGCCATACAGCCTCATGAGGAGCCAATTGAGGTCATCAACTTGGGCAGCAACGAAGAAATGAAAGAAGTCAAAATAGGGGCTGATTTATAACACAGCATCAAGCAAAGACTGATTCAAATGCTGCGAGACTACGTCGAGATATTCGCCTGGTCCTATGAGGATATGCCAGGCCTTGACACAGACATTGTAGTTCATCGCCTGCCAATCAAAGAAGGTAGCATTCCAGTCAAACAGAAACTACGAAGGAGTAGGCCTGATATGTCAAAAAAGATCAAAGACGAGGTTGAAAAACAGTTCGATGCCAGATTCCTAAAAGTTATAAGTTATCCTCCTTGGATAGCTAACATCGTCCCTGTACCTAAAAAAGACGGGAAAGTCAGAATGTGCGTGGACTACAGAGATCTGAACCGGGCAAGTCCCAAAGATGATTTCCCTTTACCACACATCGATGTACTGGTTGACAATCAAATCAAGATGGCACCCGAAGACATGGAAAAAACAACCTTCACAACACCCTGGGGAACCTTTTGTTACAAACTAATGCCCTTTGGTCTGAAAAACGCAGGAGCAACCTATCAACGTGCGATGGTAGCACTATTTCATGATATGATTCATCAGGAAATAGAGGTGTATGTCGATGACATGATTGCAAAATCCAACACCGAGGAAGAACATTTGGGTCATTTACACAAGTTGTTTGACAGACTCAAGAAATACAAGTTGCGACTGAACCCAAATAAGTGTACCTTTGGAGTAAGATCCGGCAAACTCTTAGGTTTCATCGTCAGCAGCAAAGGTATTGAGGTTGATCCCGCCAAGGTTAAAGCCATTCAAGGAATGCCTATACCTCGTACTGAGAAACAAGTCAGAGGATTCTTGGGACGTCTAAATTACATCGCCCGATTCATTGCCCACATGACTACTACTTGTGTGCCAATCTTCAAACTGTTGAAGAAAGATCAAGTGGAAAGGTGGAATGACAAATGCCAGTTAGCCTTTGACAAAATCAAAGAATATCTCCAAAAACCTCCAATCTTGTTGCCACCTGTGGAAGGCAGACCTCTGATAATGTACCTAACTGTGTTAGAAGACTCAATGGGGTGTGTACTAGGACAACATGACGAATCCGGCCGAAAGGAGCACGCAATCTACTATCTTAGCAAAAAGTTTGCCGATTGTGAAACAAGATACTCACTACTCGAAAAAACTTGTTGTGCCTTAGCTTGGGCAGCTCGCCGACTAAGACAGTACATGCTAAATCACACCACTTTCCTAATCTCCAAGATGGATCCCATCAAATACGTGTTCGAAAAACCTGCTCTCTCTGGAAGAATAGCGAGATGGAAAATGATCTTAACAGAATATGACATTCAATACACTCCACAAAAAGCAATCAAAGGAAGTGTGGTAGCTGATCATCTGGCTCATCAAGCAGTGGATGATTATCAAGCATTGAACTTTGACTTCCCAGACGAAGACATTATGCTAGTCAATGACTACAAACAATCAGGACCAGAAGAAGGACCCGAGCCAGGATCCCGGTGGACTATGGTTTTTGACGGAGCTTCTAATGCACTTGGCAATGGCATCGGAGCTGTAATCATTTCCCCCGCAGGAGGTCATACACCATTCACTGCCAGGTTATGCTTCAATTGCACTTACAATATAGCCGAATACGAAGCATGTATTCTGGGTCTTAAAGCTGCAATCGATCTAAGAATCAAATTCCTGGAAGTCTACGGAGACTTGGCCTTGGTAATCTACCAAGTCAAAGGGGAATGGGACACAAAGCACCCAAGTCTAATTCCTTACAAAGAATATGTGCTGAGTTTGATTCCTTACTTCGAAGAAATCACTTTCGAACACATCCCACGCGAGGAAAATCAACTAGCTGATGCTTTAGCTACCATGTCATCCATGTTCAAAGTCAGGTGGGACAACGAGGCGCCTATGATCACCATTTACAGGCAAGATGAACCATCCTATTGCAATGAGATCAATACCGAAGGAACCGAGGAAAAACCATGGTTCCATGAAGTAAAAAGATATCTCGAAGCTCAGGAGTACCCTGAAGGGGCATCCATTAATGACAGAAAGTTTCTAAGGAGATTTGCTGCCAAATTCTTTCTAAGCAATGGAACCCTATACAAACGCAACCATGACTCGACTTTACTTCGCTGTGTAAACAAGAAGGAAGCGGAACAAATCATGGAAGAAATACACAATGGTACCTTCGGTACTCATTCCAGTGGGCATACAATGGCTAAAAAGATCCTGAGAGCAGGTTATTACTGGTCTACCATGGAAACAGACTGCCATCATCACTCCCGAACATGTCACAAATGCCAGATATACGCTGACAAAGTACATGTACCTCCAATTCCATTAAGCGTCCTGACGGCTCCTTGGCCTTTTGCAATGTGGGGTATTGATATGATTGGAGAAATCAAACCTACTGCCTCCAACGGACATCGCTTTATCCTGGTCGCTATTGACTACTTCACAAAGTGGGTAGAAGCAGCTTCATTTGCGTCTGTTACCAAGAATATGGTGGCCCGGTTCATCAAATACAATCTCATTTGTCGGTACGGCATCCCTGAACGGATTATCACGGACAATGGCACAAATCTAAACAACAGAATGATTACTGAACTTTGCACACAGTTCAAGATCAAGCATCATAATTCCTCTCCATATCGACCAAAGATGAACGGCGCGGTGGAAGCTGCCAACAAGAACATCAAGAAAATCATACAAAAAATGACAGTAACCTACAAAGACTGGCATGAGATGTTACCTTTTGCTCTTCATGGTTATCGCACATCTGCGCGTACTTCAACAGGGGCAACTCCATTCTCCTTAGTCTATGGTATGGAGGCAGTTCTTCCAATTGAAATTCAGATTCCTTCCCTAAGGATTATGAAAGAAGCCAATCTAGACGAAGACGATTGGATTCAAACACGGTTGGACCAGATAAACTTGATTGATGAGAAAAGGCTCGCAGCTATTTGTCATGGTCAGCTATACCAAAAGCGTATGATCAAAGCCTTCAACAAAAAAGTCAAAAGTCAAGCATACCAAACTGGTGGCTTGGTTGTCAAACGCATCATCTTACCACAAGGTGATCCCAGAGGCAAATGGACTCCCACCTACGAGGGACCATTCATAATCAAGAAAATATTCTCCGGCGGAGCCATGTTGCTTACCACCATGGATGGCGAGGATTTCCCACACCCTGTGAATGCTGACATAGTCAAAAACTACTTCTCTTAAAAAGAAAAAAAAAAACAAAAAAACAGCTCGCTAAGTTGAAAACCTGAAAGGGCAACTTAGGCAAAAAAATGAGCGTCTCGGTGGATTGAAAACCCGAAAGGGCGGTCCAGGCAAAAATTAGAGACTAAACAAATACTATCCCGGTAGGCTGAAAACCTGAAAGGGCGGCCTAGGCAAAAGTTAGGGAATGAAGCATACAACTGTGTTCCGTTCAGCTGCCTACTCACCATCAAGATTCAACACCTCGAAGACACCGCTCAGTCCAATCACTTTCTTCCAACAAATGAGGGATGAGATGCTCGAGGACAGATTGGCAATAGCAGAGTTGAAACTTGACTGGATCATTTTCACATAGCTATTTATCTTTATAAATATTTTCCAAAACTTTCTGACGGTTTCCTACTTCTAGGATTATTGTCTCCCTGTGCTAACCAGCCTATCATGGCTCTTTTTCAAAAATCAATGCAGCTTAGGCTCAAAAATCACTATTTTCACTTTTTCTGTTTTAAATACGTAAGCGTCCCAATGATAATTTTGAATGAACATGTGCATTTGAATATGATTGATGTTTACCAGGAAAAACAGGAATAGCATTCAGGAAATGTCCCAATTATCCGGACATCATCCCATCAGAAGAAAATCCCCAAGAGAAACGCATTTCTCAGCAAATTCCTCAAAAGAGATTTTCTCTTCAAAAGAAGTCTTATCCCCCAGCAGGGTTGTTCCAGATTACTATCTTCAGAAGGTGTGATCCCCGCGCCCGGACTTGGTCAGATAGTGCATCGGAGGATTATGCATCTTCCTCATTCCCATTTGAAAGGGCATCAGAACTTCCAGCTACCTTTCATTCTCAAGAGATATTCAAAGATTCTTCAACAGAGTACCAGGGTTCTCAAAGAATTTCCCCAGCCAAGGGTACTCAAACAAGACAAAAGATCATCAACGATCACAATATAGTCATATCCAGATGACTGGCGGAAATTTATTTTCCCAAATAAAAGCTCGACATCTCACATTCATACATCACATATTCACATTCATACATCACCTTCATACATCACATATTCATATTCATACATCATATTCATACATCATACATCATGCATCATACGCATATTCATACACAACATTACATGCATATTTCTCCGGGAATATCTCACATTTACATGTATCATAAACATTGCATATCACTAACTTGATTTTTCAGGTAGACGGATATCTTATACAAAGATGTTCTCAATCACATGCAGTGTTCACCTGAATTCCATGAACGTTTCTCTCAGATATAATCAAGCCGAAGATTCATTCTGATCACTAACCAACTCAAAAACAGGCATCACAGATCTAAAGTTGATACCTCAGACGGTTCCAGAACGATCTAGCATCAAAGATCTAAAGCGATACCTCAGACGGTTCCAGAACGATCTAGCATTACAGATCTAAGTCGATACCTCAGACGGTTCCAGAACGATCTACTATCAAAGATCTAAAGCGATACCTCAGACGGTTCCAGAACGATCTAACATAAAGCGATACCTCAGACGGTTCCAAAACGATCTAACATTGCAGATCTAAAGCGATACCTCAGACGGTTCCAAAACGATTTAACATTGCAGATCTAAAGCGATACCTCAGACGGTTCCACAATGATCAACTTCCAAAATCTAAATCAGAAAAACTTTGGACAAGTTCTGTAGCAATCATCCTCCAAGACTTAAAGCGGTAACCTTGGACGGTTCCGAAACAGTCAACACAAAGACTTTCAAATCCTTCATCAAGATATAATCAATGGATTCATTCTGATGAACAAACCCTCAACCCATTTACCAGGTGGCATCTGAAAGCCCATCTCAGGTAATGTTCCAATCTGCCAACAACATTTCGCAGACGACATTCAAATGCAACTTCCAACATCTCTTCTGATCAGGGTAAGTGCAAATTTTCAGGGCATCTAAATATTCAATCATCTTCTACCTTCAGATTTCAGACAATCTCTTCAGGTTTAAGAAGATTGAATAGGGGCAACTGTTATACCCAAAAATTTGCACACATCTTTTTTCAAGAAAACTCCAATCTGAAAATTAAGAGTCTCATATGATCATGGATTTTTATTTCAACAAATATCCTGACATATGAAATACTTAGTTTTTAGAATTTTTCTTATACAGTAATTTGGCTTGCAGTTGAATTTATTCTTACGCAAACGCCAAATACTGTTTATCACTTCACACATGCTATTTATTTATTTACAGATAAATAGTACTGACACAATTGGTACAGAGTTAAATCTTTTTGCAGGCGCAGAATCAGGAAACTCAGACTATACTGGTAACAAGTAGATTATTATTATCTTTTGTTTCCCACTAATTTTTGTACTATATTCCATTATCTTTTCAAATCTCTTTTTCAAAAATCAAATCTCTCTTTTTCCCAACACTATCTCCACTTTCTTTCAAATCTTACTTCCACTCAAATTTTCCTTTTGTACGGAATCACATCGTCTCTGTCCTTCTTTCCATTCTATAAATACCTCTCATTTTCTTTCATAAAATCTCACATCAAATTCTAATTCATCTCTCAAATTTCTACTTCATAATCCATCCTTTCTTCTCTCCCCGACAAAATGGCAAAGTGGTGGGAAACGTGTCTTCTTACAGTCATCACCATTGCTACGGTGATCATGACTTTCTTCTGCCTGCATAGTCCTGAAGAGTGTGGACCTGCAATGGTTGCACTCCCAATCATCTACATGTTATTGTTCATAGCATGGGTCATTAACCGTCATTCCTGAAGTCTGCCGTGATTCTTATTTCTTAAATGTACCGTTTATTCGTCATACTGTTCAATATAGTATGTAATATTTGTACTGTCAGTATTAAATGTTGTGCTATTTGTCATAATATTGCTTAATTACTAAGATAATATTTTGTGTGTTTTCTGCCAGTCAAATATTCCTATTTCTGTGCATTAAATGATTTTCAGGGTTATTATCGGTAATTTTGCCCGCATACCGTAAATATTAGTTATTTATTATGTCTGTGTTTTTAACAAGTCATGTAAATAAACTTTAATTTTACACATAAAACAAAAAGAAAAGAAAATTAACTTTGACTGTTGATTTTTCACTCTAACTGCTACGTCAATACTTGAACAGTCAGTTGACAGCCAAACTGCTGGCAATACAATTCTCAGTGTTTTGTACCATCAATCAAATCAATCTTTTACAATTCAAAATTCCAAGATTTTTGTTCTAGAAGTCTTCTGAATATCACGCGATTAGCAGAGACTCAACACTGCACAAAAATCAGGTACGCTTAACTATCTCCTACACAAACAGTCCCTGACTAGGGTTTTCTTGTTTTTATAGGAGAAACAAGTTTTTGAGACCTCAAATGGATTTCATGCACATCCATATATCTCAAAGTACCATCATACAAATTTTCAAACTTCAATTCACTCAGACGCACCGTCAGCAACTCAAACAGTCAACAGACGACCTGTTTGACCAAAAAGTCAACAGACAGTCAAAAATGAATTTTTTTTTCAAAGTCCATATTTTGTCAAAGGATTCATCATTTGATCATTGGATGATCATAATTCATCAAGGAAAGATCAAAAATCAACAAAACCCTAAGATTCAAAATTAGGGTTTTTGCCTGAAAAGTCAACTCAACTTTGACTGGTCATAACTCTCTCATACTTCATCCAAAAAATTCAAACCAAAGCTCATTTTGAAGGAAATTCAATTATCTTTCAAATGCAATTGATCCCATGGTCATTGCATTCACCATTTGAAAAATATGACCAAAGACATTACAGGTCATTTTCAAAGTCAACAAAAAGACACTTTTTTCAAAAGGACACCCAAGGAGCATCAAAAATCATTTTGACATGAGACCAAAGACATTGGTTAGAGGACTCTTTTAGGTTTCCAAAAAGTGCAAGAACTCCTTCATATGACAAAAATTGAGGGATTTACACCTTGTTGAAGTTGGCTAAATTTTGGGAAAATACATGAAATCAACATTGCTCAAAAATGTATTTTTTCCAAATGGGGCCAAGTTTTCATGGTTCAAACATCATTTCCATAATATAATGGGCCTCCCACGACCAAGACCAAGCCCATAACATTTTTCTCCATTTTTTAATTTAATTTTATCATTTAAGATTAAATTAAAAAGGAAAAAAAGAAAGGATAAAACATAGCTTATTTTCTAAGCTAAAGTCTCCACATGGGACTTAATTATGCAGCAAGGAAGGTGCAAAGCAAGTCTATGGCTAGAGTGTGGAAAAATGAAGCAATGGTTGCTTGAATTTTAAGTTTGAAAGTCAAGATTCCAACAAAGACAATTAAGGCTTCTTAGCTTAGTTTTTAAGCACTCCATGGCTTATAAATAGGCTAGCATACTCCAACAATCAGGGGAGAACGAAAATAGCAAGGGCCTATCAAAGAAACACACCAAAATTCTCAAAAAATACATAAACACTTGTAATTTTCGTTTTCCTTGTATAAGCTCATATCAATCTCAAATAAACACTTCAATCTTCTCCTGGGCTATTATAGAACAGATTCCAATCAATAGTTTTGTTTGTTTGTACATAGAACATACATATATATTCTTCCATATTCCATTAAACTTCCAATTTCAATATCTCATGCTATAATCCTTTTCAATGTAATATGATGATTTCTATGTGGTCCTAACATGAATTAAAGGTGATCCAACGTATCATATATGAGCCATACACCCTAGACCATCGTATGCCATTTTTGGACTCTAAAGATACAAAGCTTTCGTTTCCATAGATAGAGTGGATTTTAATCAAAACTAACACCACCAATGAACTCAGAGCATCCTAATTAGGGGATATGGGTTGCTTTTGTTGTTTGAAACTAACGTTTTTGCAGGATGTAGGTTCATGCGAGTTGTGGCGGTTCTGCGACGCAAGTTACGACGGTTTTAACCGCCATAATTTGCATTCAAGAAATCTGCATGGGACGAAGGAAGAAGACGACCACGTGGGCGTCCCTCACTCGCTGGTCAACCAGCGTGGGTCCCAGCGTGGACTTTGACTACCTGAATGGCTATGTGCTCAGATTCCCATGTGACGATCATGTTCCCTCACTTTTTCAACCATCAGATCTCCTAGTAATCTGATCCAACGCCTCAAAAAACGCATGAACATCATACTCCCTCATAAATTTTCACACCTGATTACTATCCTTTTTATTTTCTATTTTTATTTTTAATTTCTTTGCAAAATTAATTTAAAATAGTTTTAAAAATCCAAAAAATACACAAAAAATATTTTTAGACTTCTAAAATAATAAATTATTTTCTGAAATAAAAATATTTTATTTTTCTTCAAAATTTCAATATTTTGCATAATTAATTAGTATATATTTATATATTTGCTTTTTAATTATTCTAACCAATCAAAAAATCATAAAAAAATTGTTCTTTATATAAAATATTGTTTATATATTATAAACTAATTTTGTACATATTTTGAATAATTTTCTCTTTGAGTTTTAATTATTTGTATAATTATTTGTATAATTATGTTTTAATTAGCTTAAATCAATTTCAAATCAAATTTCAAAAATTCCAAAAAAATTAGTTTTGTTTTAAAATTAATTGACAAATATTTTGTACATATTTTAAACTTAATTTCTAGGTTTAAATCTATTTTCATCTTTTTTCTTCATTTTAATTTAATTAATCATGCATTAAGTATAATTAAAATCAATCATAAAAAATCCAAAAACATGCCCTTTTATTTTTCTTGCAATTTAAATTCCTACATAAATGTATAGGATGTCAAATCCATGTAAATAGGCTAGTTTACATTTCCTGCACAATCGATGTAATAGCGTAGATTTACTTTCCGCACTTTACATTTCCGCATTTTAATTTCCAGCAAATATAAACTGCGTGTATGTCAAAGATAAAATTGAACCGTTAGATCACTAACTTCAAAGATAAAATATCTGAATACAAACACAATCACACTTGCACCTTTTAAGGTAATCCCTTCTCATTCTTTTCAAAATCAAAGTCAAAATTCCATTGTTTTGAGTACAAAATCGAACCTTGCGTTTATATCCGGTGAAAGGATAGATTTTTAAAGGAAATAGGATAAAGACCTTACAACTCAAGGTAGACCTCCTAGTTTGCTTGCTCATATCAAAACAAACAAAATTCTCATACACTGTTGTTTTTCAAAACAGAACTTTCAAAAAAGACATTACTTTGTATACATCCAAACACGGGTTATTACAAAGTTAACGTTCTTTTCAAAACATCTTTCGAAAGATAAACAAGCATTTTGTATACATCCACACACGGATCATTACAAAATTCAAATTACAAAGGTATTTGAAACCACATATGAGCAATTTCAGAGCAATTGAAAAGTGATCGAAAAACAAGTGAGCTAAGCAAACTTAAGAGCCCATGGATAACCATGGATACAAAGGGTGCTAACACCTTCCCTTTGTATAACCTACCCCCTTACCCAGAATTTCTTAAAGGTCTTTTTTCTGTTTCTTTTATAAACCTTTCCTTAATTGGATAAAATAAAAGGTCGGTGGCGACTCTGTGAATTTTCAAAAATGCGAAAGCATTAAGCGATAAAAAAGAGTCAGTTCACGTATCTCTCCAGAACAGAGGTATGGCCCGGGATAAAAAACGGAGGTCCACACATCTGAACTTAAGGACTTAATATCAGAATTTCCCAAAAATGCTCAATTCACCGAAAAGCACGGTCATCTACTCCATTTGGTTACCTCAAAATTTGAAGAAGACATGATACGGGTCCTGTTCCAATTCTTTGATCCCGAACACCATTGTTTTACATTTCCTGATTACCAGCTAGTACCCACTTTGGAGGAATTCTCTGAACTAATTGGATTACCTGTTCGAGACCAATTACCCTTTACTAGTTTAGAAAAGATTCCAAAGCCTGAAATCATTGCTGCTGCCTTACATTTACGAAAGTCAGAAATTGAGTCTAATTGGGAAACAAAGAGTGGAGTCAAAGGTTTGCTTGCTAAGTTCTTAATGGGAAAGGCTCGATCACTATTAAAAGATAGAAGTTACCAAGCTTTTGAAGAAGTTGTGGCTCTTCTGATTTATGGGTTGGTTTTATTCCCTAATCCCGACCAATTCATAAGTGTGCACGTTATCAACATTTTCTTAACCCGCAATCCGATACCTACTTTGTTGGGAGACATTCTACATTCTTTACACACTCGTACCATGAAAAGGCGAGGAACTCTTATGTGTTGTGTACCACTACTGGCTAGATGGTTTACATTACACCTTCCCCGATCAGTGTTGAGAAATGAGCAAAGGATGCAATGGTCTCGCAGGATTATGTCTTTGTCTCATTCAGATATCTGGTGGAACAACTTCTTTCAAAAAAACATCACTCTCATTGACCATTGTAGGGAGTACCCTTCCGAAACAAGCATCAAGAATCTCGAAGCATAGAACGCCCAAGTTCAGATAGCAATTCTGGAGCTAGCAAAGGGGCAACAGGAACTGAAAGCCCTAATGATCAAGAAGAAAAAGAAGCCCAAGGGATCTGTAGGTTTAAGTCACCTTGCGAGGAAGGTCAAAATCCCAGCCAGGAGATCCAAAAAGGCGCCGATCCCTGAAGTAGTCGGTGAAGGTGATCAAGAAGACAATCACAGCAACCAGGGTTCTGCCAAACCTTCTCTCTCTTCTAACGAAGAAGATTATCATGCCGAGGACGAACAGGGTGATAGCAAATACCAGTAGTTGGAAGAACGCATGAAAGCTATGGAGATACAAAAAATACCTGGTTTAAACTTCAACGATCTTGGACTAGTCTTGTCATACCCTAATTTTTGACCCCCCTGAGATGACATATCTTCAGGATTTTCATCAAGTCAAAGCAAGTACCCAAAGCAGCCTGACATTCAATCGAGGGTATTCAAAGACAAGAAAACTCAGGCAAAGGATCAATCAATAGAGGGATTAGTCTCTAATACAATCATAAGACTCAAAAGCCTCATTATTACACCTATGATTGATTAAGACACCCAGTCATCTAAGCACAGGATTACTCAGATCAACAGACTAGGGTTTGGAGCCTATCAAGGACTAAAATCAGGGATCACTTTTGGGAAACCCTAAAAAGCCCCAGGGAACCATTCAAAGACATCAATCATCTTCAAATAACTCATATGACAAGATCCACTGGACATTACATCTCAGTTCAAAGTCTACAGTCATCATTGTCCTCTGGTCGACAATTAGGGTTTTTGACCTAATTCACCAAGATAGTTGACTTTTAATCAGGGCATGAATCCAAAACTCAAGACATGACTCAAAAATCTCTACTACCTCAATATAATACATTTACATCATTCATTTGAGGAGAAGATCTTGTTTCTACACAAAAGCCCAAAAATTCACTTTGTCAGGGAAAAGTCAACTGTGAAGGATCATCATTGACTTTTAAGGTTTTTGGTCAAAAAATGACTTTCAAAGATCAATATCATCAATATATGGATATTAAAGTCATTTGACCAAAGAAATTCAAAGAAATTCATCAAGGAGCAAAAAGTCGGGAATTAGGGTTTTTGAGGGCATAGTGAGAACTCAAAATTTCACCTACACAACTCAAAAAACTTCCAACATGAAAGTTGTAGATCTTGCAAAATAAAACAACATCTTACAAAGGAACTTTTTTCAAAAGATCAACCATTTATGAAGTTTTGGAAATTTTGAAGTTTAGGTCATAAACACTTAGAAATTTTTTCTAAGTGTTTTAACCTAGTTTTCATCCAACTTTGGGCTCATTTTTCACAAATTTCCCAAATGATTCTGAAGAAGACATAAACTAATGATTTAAAGTAGATGTTTAGGGCTTTCCAAATTGTGTTCAACCTTCTCCAAATTCAATTTGAGCTAAGAGTTATGCTTGTTCAAAGTTGGCCTCATGAAGTAAAATTATAGGTCATGAACACTTTTGGACTTTGCAAATTTTGTGCAAATAACCTCTCTTATGGATGCTACACGACCCATAACACATCTGAAACCATGCCATGCATTCATTTTCACCATGCCATAAGGATTGAAGAAGATTCTAAAAACAAGAACATGTGATTATGTAATGATTACATTTGTGAATTTATGGCAAATTGATGAATCACCCAAGGAATCTTCTCATCAACCAATTAGAGCTCACTTTGCATCTGAAATGTCCCCTAAGATCAGATAGAATCAATGGATAGGGGAAGCTAGCCCGAAAATGCATCATTGCATTTTGGAGATTCTTTGAATTTCTTCATGGCTAAGAAACCAAACTCACTACACTAAGCAAGCTTACCACAGCCAATTGATCTGGATCCATTTGCCTATAAATAGAGGCCTCATTCTCATTCAAAAAACACACCAAAGCAACAGAATTCTTGCTTTCTCTCTTCTTTCTCCATACTTAAGGTTTTCAAAGGTTCTTTGGCAAGAAGACTCGGATTCTTCAAACCAAAGCTCTTCCCTTGGAATTAAGTATTCAAACACATTAGGGGAGTCATTTAGAGGTGATCCAAACCTCTGAAACACTTCTGGGAGTGAGGAATCATCACCTGCACCTCTCACTTGGAGCTGTTGCAGTTGGGGTCGAGCAAGAGGTTCTGGGTACTTTCAGTCCAAGCTAAGCATCTCAACACCTTCCAGGAGGATCACTGAAGCTATCTGGATCGTTGCAACAACTTTGCAACACACTTTGATCAGAGCCAGATCTTCATTTTTCAGGTAAGTTTCCAAAACTTCAAACTCTATGGTTCACGCATGATAAATTAAAAATGAAGTTACCAGTTGGTTTCTGCACCTTCATAGATCATTAGCCCTCAATCAATTGCATCAAAACATACATATATAGCATTTCATGTTTAAATTCAGTTTTAGGGTTCTTAGTGTTCATGCTTGCGAATTTTATGTTACACTTAGAATAAATGAAATTAAAGGACACCATCATAATCCTCGTCCAAAAACGAGCAAAATCCATCTTTACATCTTTGAATTTAGTTGAGAATTGAGGGAGATAGGATTTCCAGAAATTGAAATCGTGAGGTTGAAGATGAAGTTGCTTTGCGCGCGTTTTTTTGAATTCTCAGAAGCAAGTTTAAAATATAATCAATTGGAAGCGTGTTTTGAACGACTAAAACGTTCAGCTCACTTGGTTACAAGCGCCTCTCACTTTCTCATGCCTTAGGTCTGGGGTTCGATCCCCCCTCAGACCTTTTGTTCATTTTATTTTTTTCAACTCATTTAATGTCTTGCTTTCACATATAATCATATGGGCTCTTTCCTTAAACAGGCCACGCGCGTGGCCCAGTTGATATTTTTCTTCCATTTTTTTATCAACTTCACACAATTATTTAACTTATCAAATAAATCCATTTTTACTTCATTTTTCACACACTTGTCATTTAATGTATATATTTTGTGAATAATCAAAAAAAATCATAAAAATATTATTTATTTCTTATATTTTTATTAGGTTTAAAATAGTATGTTTTAAGTGTTTTCTTAAATACTTTAAATATATATATTAATTTTGTTTTAACCTAATTATTTGTGTGAATAATTTTATGATAAAACCCTAATTGTTTAGGTCTTAATTAAGTAAAAATCTTTATTTTTATCTTAATTAAGTTGACTTTTGTCAATTCTCAAAACTGTTTCCAAATCTCTGATTAAATCAAATGATTAAGGTTTTCAAACAACAAAACCTTGTATCATTCCAAATCATTTTCAAATTGCTTTTACACTAGTACTGTAAAGTACTGGGCCTCTAATAGAGTGTAAGTCCCAAAAACCTTCTCTTCTTAGCTTGTTTTCAAAACTGTATTTTCAAAATCTTCTTTCTGTTTTCAAAACATTCTTCTGGTATTTGAAGGGCATTATTCCCGGTGAAACTCTTCAGATACCTATGTGACCTTTGTCCATCTTCACTTCTTCTGTTTTCAAAAACCATTAACTGTTTATCATATATATATTCAACTGTTATCAACAAAACAACAAAAATTACTGTTGAGGCTCTGTACATACTTCTTCAATGGCCTCCACTCCATCCAGGTTAGGCTTTACAAGCTTTCAATTTACAGTCTTTATTTAAATTACTGTCAAATATAAACTGTGCATATATATTAGTTTAGAACTGCGTTTGAGTATAAACCTTAGGACAGTTAAACTATATATATATTATAGGAATATGACCTAGGATTAAGAATGTCTTCCTGGTGAAGGCTCTTTCCTAATTAGAGATCTGTTGTTCAAACCCCCAAGATGAATTATTCCCGGTGAAACATCTTGGTAAAAACCTTAGAATCCAAATAAATAGGACACATCCACCCAAAGAGGAATTATTCCCGGTGAAACCTCTTACCCATTTGCTTAGAGCCAAAATAAGTTCAAAACTACATAGCTTTCTCTTGTGCTATAACAAGGACCCTCGATTAGCCTCCTCTTGGGCTTTGTACAAGGACCCACAGGCTTCTTAAAAGCATTTCCAGCTTCCTCTTGAGCTTGTATACAAGGACCCATCAGGTTTCTTATAAACATAGGAACAGGTCTTTAGTCACCTTTTAGCCTACCCTGGTGAGTTTCTTCCAATTTAAACCAGACTTTAAACAAGCTAAGTTTGTCTCAATTTTACATTGAGTACATTTTTGGAATGAGAGACATGGACAGTCTCTGTCACCCTTATCTTCATCAATCTTCCTTAGCAGAGTCTAGGATCCAAGTTTATTTCTCCTCAGCATGTGTCAGCCTTCATCTTGGGCTTTAAACAAGAAGTCTCCATTAGATAATCTTTCTGCCATTCATTTTAATCAAAATCCCTGGAAAGGGTTAGCTTCCACACATTCTTTCATTTTAATTAATTCCCTGGAAAGGGTTAGCCTCCAAAGTCAATTAAAATCAATCCATCATTTCAACAAAACCCCTGGAAAGGGTTAGCCTCCAAAGTCAATTAATAAATAATTTCATTTCTCTTAGGAGATAATTTCCCCAAAAAAAAGTCAAAACCCCTGGAAAGGGTCAGCCTCCAAAAAACATGATAAAGTCAGTCTTTTACCAAATAATTTCTCCAGCTGAGTCAAAATCCCTGGAAAGGGTTAGCTTCCAAAGAAAAACAGTCTTTCAATAAATAAAACCTCCTCAGTAGAGTCAAAACCAACAAAAACAGTTAGCCTCAACCTTGGGCTTCATACAAGGCACCCAAACAATAAAACTCCCCTGTCAAGAGTCAGCCTCAACCTTGGGCATTGTACAAGGCAGATAATAGAGTCTCCCCAGTGAGTTCTTCATCATTCAGTAGCCACAACCTTGGGCTTTGTACAAGGCAGATAAACCATATTTTTCATGTGTCAAAGATTCCTAACACTTAGGATCTTTCCCCATATAGTCATCCATACTTAATTCATTTAAGAGTCCGCCACAACCTTGGGCTTTGTACAAGGCAGAAAATAATGTTTTCCCTAGCTAGAGTCAGCCACAACCTTGGGCTTTGTACAAGGCATATAAAATAGAATCATTCATTCAATTATCCTCAACAGTTAGCCACAACCTTGGGCTTTGTACAAGGCACACAAATAGAGTCTCCCTAAGTAGAGTCAGCCTCAATTCTGGGCTTTGTACAGAACACAAAAATACCCTGTAATTAATCCCCAGTGGAGTCATCTCCCAGAGTCAATAATATTAATTAATCAATCAAAAAGCCTCAAGCTTGGGCCTCATACAAGCCAGCTAAATTCAAATCTTTTATACAGTAGATAGACATAGCTTATCTCTATAGAGAGATATTTTTACTACTCTACCACATTCAAACAAACAAACATTTCAATTTCAATTTCAATCAAAGTCTCCCATTTAGGACTGTGAAAGACATGCTCTGGCACATCCCCAGACTTGTACACTTTCCCTAATTTGGATGAGCATCTTTCTTTCATTTTAGAGGCACGATGGCTGTCATACTTGATCAACCAAGTAGACTCCCCTCTTGAATGAAATGAATCCAGTTATTCTGTCACTCTTTCAAAATGTTTGTGGTAGAATAGTACAAATACCTCTCTGTAGAGATGATTTCATGTCTCTTTACTGTAAACAGAGATTTAATTCCAAGCTTCAACCTTGAGCTTCAAGCAAGGCACCAAAAATAATTAATTTCCCTAGTTAGTTCCCCGAACTACATTAAGCTCTGACTTCCACTAGGGATATGTAGGCATGAGGTTCACAAGGAATCTCAGCGAGCTAATAAAATACCAAAAATAGTCAGTTTGTTTGTCTATCTGTCTTTCTTTAATCAATTCAATTCCTTCTCCTAACATAAAGGAGAAACTTTCCAAATCATTAGCAGCAAACACAATCACAAATGACACAGAGAAGGTTCCTGTAGAGTACTACAGATATGTAGGGTGTTTAAACACTTCCCTATATATAACCGACCTCCCGGACTCCAGAATTTCTAGTCTAGGTGAAATCCCCACACTTAGCAAACTCCTAGGGTTTAGTTGAGATCTTTTTTCCCTTTCCTACTCGTAGGACAAATAAGAAAGTTCGTGTGATATCGTAGGAAGAACTGAAATAAAATTCATCCCACCACGGGCGCATTCTCCTTCCAAATTTCGCGTGAAGGGTTTAGCGTGCCGTCCTCCCAAGTGAAACGGGGAGGTAAAGAAAACGACACCACAGAAAAATGGCGACTCTGCTGGGGATATAAGTGTTAAAAACCTTGGTTTTTCATCCAAAACAATGGTTGACCTGTTGCTGGTCCAGCCCCAATGAGGAATTAGGGATGCCAAATTCCCCCTCAAACAAGAGAGGTCCTGCCTAACCTCTGTGTCATTTCATGTGTTTGCTGCATTTATATTTGTTTATTTTGTTTATTCTGTATCGGGAAAGGGCTTGATTCCCCCTTGTGGTGAGAAATCCTATACCCGGATTTGAGTGCAACATAAGATAGGATGGAGGATGTCTTCCCGGTGAAGGCCCTCTAATCTTGGTTTCCAAGTCTACTCTTGGGATTTGCCTGGCTGGTTGTGATTAACTGCGCCACTGCATTCCGAGACTGATTTGTACCAGGAGGACCTAGAAACACATTAACCCCACTTAAAGCCTTGTTTTTAGGACGTAGAGCGGTGATTACGGAAGTAATTGTCACGCAGATACTACACTCAGAGAAAACTCTCTTATAGATACCAATCAACGTATCTTTAAGGTTGAGCAAAAACTCTGAGACCCTTAGAACCTGTTCTACAGGTACAAAAATCCTTAACCTTAGTTTACCATTGGGGCGGGGATTGCGTTTTGACTTCATGACCACTATACCCTTCAACGCCATGTTTGTTAAAAACTCTTGTATGTGCATTCATGCATTCATGCATCATTCATTAATAAACAACTAAAAAAAAAGAGTCTTTTTCGAGTCGTTTTTCAAGGAAACTAAATAACGAACGTTTTGAACTTCATAGAAAGAGAGAAACGGAGAAAGGACTTAAGGATCTATACCATGGATTACGGAAGAAAGAGAGCCAGGAAATACACCTTCAAGATTCCCCAGGTCGAGGAACTGGGAAAGCTCGGAAAACTGGTGGTCAACCCCCAGGCTTTCAAGGAGAAGTATGGAAAACTTCTGCCTTTGCTCAATACCAACATGGTGGATGGGATCCTTCCCACCTTGGTACAGTTTTACGATCCAACGTATCACTGCTTCACCTTTCCAGATTATCAGCTCATGCCTACGTTAGAGGAGTACTCTCGTCTGATTGAAATACCCGTGTATGCGCAAGATCCGTACTCCGGTTTGGAAAAGAATCCTGACGACATTATCATTGCTGCAACTACTCCTTTGAACGTAGTCGACATCAGAACTCATATGGTGAGTAGAGGAGGAATTCAAGGATTGCCCTCCAAATTCCTGTTTGATCAAGCTCGGTACTTCGTCAGCATCCAAGATATGAGCGCCTTTGAGGAAATCTTGGCTTTGCTTATCTACGGATTATTTTTGTTCCCTAACATTAACGATTTCGTCGACATCAACGCAATTAAGATCTTCTTAATTGGAAATCCAGTTCCGACCTTGCTTGCGGATGCTTATCACTCTGTGCATTCAAGAAACCTGCAGCGAGGAGGATTAATCACATGCTGCGTACCGTTGTTATACGAATGGTTCGTTTCGCACCTGCCAAAGTCTAGCACTTTCTGGAATATGAGGGATGGCCTTTACTGGTCACAGAAAATCATGTCTCTCACTCATACAGACATTGATTGGTGTAGTCCTGACGACGACGAAACCAAGATCATCTTCAGTTGCGGAAGTTTTCCCAACATACCCCTTATTGGAACTAAGGGAGGAATCAGTTACAATCCAGCTTTAGCCCGTCGTCAATACGGCTATCCCATGAAAAATATTCCAAGTAACATCCAATTGGAGGGTCTGTTCTTCAAGAACATCGACGATCATGGCAACATACTGAAGAAGGAAATTGTCCAAGCCTGGCGTCTTGTTCACAGCAAAGGGAGAAGATCGTTAGGAAAACATCTTTGCATCTCCCTGGATCCTTACCTTCAATGGGTACGCGTCAGAGCATTCAAGCTCAGGATGCCATATCAACATCAAGAACCTATTCCCCTAAGGGAACCAATTTACCTTTTCTCCACCGATGTTGAAAAACTGCAAGCGGCATTAAACAAGGTATGCCAAGAAAGGAATGCTTGGAGGAACAAGTATCGAATTGTCAACACGGAAAATGTTGAAATTCAAAACATCCTAAGAAGGAAGGATGAGTTACTTGAAGTACTCGATCGACAAGTGACACAAACATCACTTTCTCATCATATCCCTCCTACTTCCTGGATCATCGATCAGCTCACGTCAGAGAACGCTCAGCTCAAGAAACAGAAGAAGATGTTAGAACGTGAAGTCGGCTCATCATCAAAGTTTTAGAGTCCTTTCTCTCAATTTCTCTGTATTTCCATTTTCAAAGTGTGTAAAAACGGCGTTTTCACTTAATTAATAAAAGTTTGATGTTTCATAACGTAATTATGGTGTTTCCTTGAAAAATAATTAACTTAATTGCATATCATACATCGCTTTAGTCGTACGCACTGACACGAGAATTGTCGCGGATCTAATAGTCACTTTCCTTTCTCCAGAAAGAGAGGAGGAGAAGGAGGTGAACCAAGACTTTCAAGCTGTCTCATCCATACAACACTCGTTCAAGTCGCAAGAAAAGAATGGAAGACTTTGAGCAAGAGAATGAAGAACTCAGGGAAGAGATTAATACTCTCAAAGGTACTGTTGAAAGACTCAATAGTATGGTAGAAGCCCTGGTAGTTGCGCAGAATCGACCAACGCCAGAAGAACCACAAAGGACTGTGGTTTCCGAGATTGTTTCTACTCCTATTCCTCAGTATACCATGCCGCCTGATCGACCTTGGGGCATGCCGTATAACTTTACTCCAGAAGGGTACATACCTCCAGGTTCTGAAGCTCCAAAAGTCACCATGGATATGCGTCCACCGGAGGGTTACAAACCTCTGGAAATTGAAGTTCCAAGAGCAACGGCAATGGGTTTCGCACAACAGAACGCTGAGATTCCGAGATCTGCTTTCATGGCTTCTCCACAGCCCATTATGCATACTTTTCCCCCGCAGGGCGGACAAGTATATCATCACGCTCCAAGTGAGGATGCTGGCGTGTATGAAATATTGGACGAGTTCCAGGAACAGTTTCTGCAAATGCAGAAGGAACTCAAGACTCTCCGAGGACAAGATCTATTTGGGAAGAATGCTGCAGACCTCTGTCTGGTTCCAAATGTTAAGATTCCTCACAAATTCAAAGTACCAGAATTCGAGAAGTACAAAGGGAATTCATGCCCACAAAGTCATCTTGTGATGTACGCTCGAAGAATGTCAACTCAGACTGATAATCAACAATTGCTCATTCATTATTTTCAAGACAGCCTGACTGGTGCTGCACTCAAATGGTACATGAACTTGGACAGTTCAGAGATTCGTACTTTTCGAGACCTCGGAGAGGCCTTCGTCAAACAGTATAAGTACAATCTGGATATGGCTCCCGACAGAGATCAACTCCGGGCCATGACTCAAAAGGATAGAGAAAGCTTCAAGGAATACGCTCAGAGATGGCGTGAAGTTGCTGCTCAAATTTGTCCACCACTTGAAGAGAAAGAAATGACAAAAATCTATCTCAAAACTTTAAGTCTATTTTACTACGGACGAATGGTTGCAAGTGCACCAAGTGACTTTACCGAGATGGTAAACATGGGTGTACGTTTAGAAGAAGCAGTTCGAGAAGGACGCTTGAACAAAGAACCAGAATCTTCTGTTGGTCCAAGAAAGTATGGAAGTTCTTTCCAGAAGAAAAAGGATCAAGATGTCAGCAATGTCTTGCACAAAATCAAGAAGAAATTCCAACCTCAAGTTGCAGCAATAACTCCGGTTGTTAACTCAGCGCCAGCTTATCAACCTCAGGTCTCGCAACAACAAATTCAACAAAGGTCGCAGCAACCTCAGCAGCAGGTTCGACCTCCAAATTACAACAATCGGGCTCCAAGGTATCCTGCCTTTGACCCCGTACCAATGCCGTATGCAGAATTGTTTCCAACATTACTGGCAAAAGGACTCATTCAGACAAGGAGCCCTCCAAATCCTACAAACAGTTCCTCACCATGGTATAAGGCTGGCCAATCTTGTCCCTATCATCAGGGGGCACCAGGTCACAATATTGAGAACTGTTTCTCTTTCAAGATTGACGTCCAACGATTAGTGAAGAGCGGAATGCTATCCTTCAAAGATACTAATCCAAACGTCCAAGCAAATCCTTTGCCGCAGCACAAAGAAGCTTCAGTAAATCTGATAGACCAGCACCCCAACGTTATTCAAATCTACGACATTCGTCAGATAGGGGAAAATCTTGTCAGGATGCACGCTAGACAAGCTGGGTATGGTCATGTACCACCTCACAACTACTTCACATGTGAAATTTGTCCAAAGAATAATCAAGGATGTGCCATAGTTCAAGCTGCATTACAAGAACAAATGGACTTGGGATGGATTCAACATATCCGAGTC
Organism: Vicia villosa; assembly: GCF_029867415.1. NCBI lineage: Eukaryota > Viridiplantae > Streptophyta > Magnoliopsida > Fabales > Fabaceae > Vicia > Vicia villosa. The sequence continues at coordinate 19,297,282 of NC_081183.1, read as the reverse complement.
AGAACTGAACATGACATCAACATGGTTCAAGGATGTCCAGGAGAATACAAAATCTACAAAGTTGAAGACCTTGAAGGATCGATAGTCAGGTTCCATAAGACTTTAAATGGACTTGCCTATTTTGGAACAGATTTCCACGCTTACAGTAGATGCGAAATCTGTCGAAGAAATTCACGAGGATGTTTGCGTGTTCGCAACGACATTCAAAAGCTGATGGATGACAATACCATTACTGTTCTTGCCAACAGAGAAGATGATGAAGTCTTTACCGTATCTCCTCAAATTAATCAAGTTGAACCTATGCAAGTTGAGTATGATAGCAGGAAGACAGCAGTTGCACCACTAGTCATCTACTTACCAGGTCCTGTACCGTATGAGTCTGACAAGGCTATACCATACAAGTATAATGCTACATTCATTGAAAATGGTAAGGAAATACCATTACCGTCTGTTGTCAACATTGCTGATGTTAGTCGAGTCACCAGAAGTGGACGAGTCTTCAACAGAACAACAGAAAATGTGGAGAAACCTTCGGAGGAAGTACCACATAGGCAAGACAATCATCCGACCAATGCTGTTCAAGCGAAAGAAAATGATGAGATCTTGAAGTTAATCCAGAGGAGTGAATACAACATTGTAGATCAATTACTACATACTCCGTCTAGAATTTTTGTTCTTTCCCTGCTATTGAGTTCTGAAGCTCATAGGGAAGCTCTACAGAAAGTTTTGGAACAAGCTTTCGTAGAACCAAGTGTCACAATAAGCCAATTCAACAACATCGTTGCCAACATCTCCGCAGGAACTAGCCTAAGTTTCTGTGACGAAGATCTTCTTGAAGAAGGAGTGGACCACAATCTTCCACTTCACATCTCAGTTGGCTGCATGGGTGATACACTCACAGGAGTCCTAATAGACAATGGATCCTCTCTCAACGTCATGCCTAAATCAACATTATCAAGATTATCTTTCGAAGATTACCCTCTAAGAAAAAGTCATGTCATCGTCAAAGCATTTGATGGATCAAGAAAGTCAGTTTTCGGAGAAGTAGATCTTCCCATAACTATTGGACCTCAGACGTTCAAAATCACTTTCCAAGTTATGGACATTCCAGCACAATATAGTTGTTTGCTAGGTCGCCCATGGATTCATGAGGCTGGGGCAATTACTTCAACACTTCATCAGAAACTGAAGTTCATAAGAAATGACAAATTGGTAACCGTATGTGGAGAACGAGCTCTGATCGTCAGCAACCTGTCATCATTCTCCGACATAGAACCAAAAGAAGTTGTTGGAACTAAATTCCAAGCACTTTCCTTGGACAAAGGAAAGGAGAAAGCAGCGTCTATCTCTTCATACAAAGATGCAATCCAAGTTGTAAAGGATGGCACTACCAGTGGTTGGGGGCACATTAATATTCCTACCAACAACAAGAACAGAACAGGAATTGGATTCTTTCCAACATCATCAAAAGCTGTTCCAGGGATTGAGGTAGTTCTCCCCATTCAAGAAACTTTCTGTAGTGGAGGTTTTCTTCAACCTGTTCAACAAACAGTCAATACCATCGGTACGGAAAACACCGATGAAGAGGAGTGGTTATCCTATCTTAACAGAGCAGGATATATCTCCCTACCAGAGTCTGATCCACCTTGCTGTTATCCGACTAAAGGATCTGAAAGTAAGACTCAACCAAGCAGTGATGAAGTTACTGACAGCTTCACCACCAGAAGTCATGGTTCATCAGAAGAAGTTCCTCCTATCCCCGAAGAGACTTGGGATACATTAGGAGAACCAAGCGGAAAATTCGACTACATGGTGAAATACTCCGCTCCTGAAAGTTCAAGAATCTCTCTTGAAGACATTGTTCCAACTGGATGGAACATTGATTATGAATACCTCTCTCAGCCAAAAGAGATGTATAACCCTTGCTATTCATCATCATCGACTGGTGAAATCATCATTGAGGATTATATCCCCAAGTCACCTTCTGAGGCTACGGATCTAGAGTTCACATATCTAGTCAATGCCATCTTGGGAGAAGAGCAAGACCAAAATACAGAAGAGGATGATCTCGAAAGTGTCTCCGACAACGAGTCTCTCCATTCAGAAGATTGGAAGTTTCCTCAAAAGAAAGTTCGACATACTCCACTTGGAAATGGGTATGCTCACACAGCTCAGTCTGCTGAAGTAGAAGAAGATCGTCTGAGTGTTGCAAAGACAGTGGTTGGTAAATCAAGACCTACCACAGGCCAGTTTAAGCCTAAGGTTCCAGATTACTTAGTGCACAATGGGGTTCGCCACTACTGGACAGCTGTTGAAGTTTCAACTGTTGTTCGCACTCCTAAGTAGGAACTTTCACCGTTATTTTGTCCTCTCACCATAGCCCAGGGTGAAGAGATGTTTCATAGGGCTTTGCATTTTACTATTTCTTAGTTAAATGTCCCTCTTTGCTTTGCCCAAAGCAATAGAGTTTTGTTTTATAGGGTCTTTGTTTCAAGAAATGACTGTCCATAAATAAAAATGTCATTCTGTTCCTTCGTTTAGTTTTCCCTTTTCTTTTTTTTCGGAAATTGGTAATCCTAAAAAACACCCCTAAAAAACATCAAAACATTCCATTAACTGCATACACCGAGTCTTCCCTCGTTGTCTAAATAAAACTTATCACACATATGCAGATTAATCATAAAATACCCCGTTGAAACGTGCGACCGTATGACTTCTCCAAGCTTTGAGTTTCCTGTATTCGAGGCAGAGGAAGAAGAAGACGAAGAAATATCAAAGGAAATTTCACGATTACTTCAACAAAAGGAAGAGGCCATTCAGCCATACAATGAGCCTCTAGAGATCATTAACCTTGGTTCCGATGGAAACAGAAAAGAGGTTAAGATTGGAGCTTCGCTCAGTTCAGAGATCAGAGAGAGTTTGATACAGCTGCTCAAAGAATTCTCAGATGTCTTCGCTTGGTCTTATCAAGATATGCCAGGGTTGGATACCAGTATAGTGGAGCATCACTTGCCATTAAAAGCAGAATGCCCTCCGGTCAAGCAAAAATTAAGAAGAACTCATCCGGAGATGGCCATGAAAATCAAAGAGGAAGTTCAAAAGCAGATCAACGCAGGTTTCCTCGTCACTTCAGAATACCCTCAGTGGTTAGCTAACATTGTTCCCGTTCCCAAGAAAGACAGAAAAGTCCGCATGTGCGTCGACTACAGAGATTTGAACAAAGCTAGCCCTAAGGATGATTTTCCTTTACCACATATTGATATGTTGGTAGACAGTACAGCAAAATCCAAAGTTTTCTCATTCATGGACGGATTTTCAGGATACAACCAAATCAAAATGACACCTGAAGACATGGAAAAAACAGCTTTCATCACCCCCTGGGGCACGTTCTGCTACCGTGTTATGCCTTTTGGACTAAAGAACGCAGGGGCAACATATCAAAGAGCCATAGACTATTTCACCAAATGGGTTGAAGCAGCTTCATATGCAAACGTTACAAGACAAGTTGTCGTCAGGTTTATCAAGAATCACATCATCTGTCGCTACGGCATTCCTAGCAAGATAATCATTGACAATGGGTCAAATTTGAATAACAAAATGATGAAGGAACTTTGTGAAGAATTCAAGATCGAACATCACAACTCATCTCCTTACAGACCAAAGATGAATGGAGCTGTAGAAGCAGCTAACAAAAACATCAAGAAAATCATTCAGAAAGATGGTCATCACTTACAAGGATTGGCATGAAATGCTCCCGTATGCTCTTCATGGTTACCGTACATCAGTACGTACTTCGACTGGAGCAACTCCTTTCTCCCTTGTATATGGCATGGAGGCAGTCCTACCAATAGAGGTTGAGATTCCATCAATGAGAGTCTTGATGGAAGCAAAATTAACAGAAGCCGAGTGGTGTCAAAGCAGATTCGATGAATTGAACTTAATCGAAGAAAAGCGCATGACAGCTTTATGCCACGGACAGCTATATCAACAAAGAATGAAGAAAGCTTTCGACAAAAAGGTTCGACCTCGCACAATCAAAGAAGGCGACCTTGTACTCAAAAAGATTCAATCTTTTCTCACAGATTCGAGAGGGAAATGGACTCCCAATTATGACGGCCCCTACGTGGTCAAGAGAGCTTTCTCAGGAGGAGCCTTAATACTCACGACTATGGATGGAGAAGAATTCACCCGTCCTGTGAACGTCGACGCAGTCAAGAAATACTTCGCCTAAATAATTAAAAGAACAGCTCGCTAAGTTGAAAACTCGCAAAGAGCGGCTTAGGCAAAAAAGAGCGTCTCGGTGAATCGAAAACCCGAAAGGGCGATTCAGGCAAAAATTAGAGACATAAAAAAAAATACATTAATCAATCCCGGTAAACTTAAAACCCGAAAGGGGTAGTTTACGCAAAAGTTAGGGATATATGGCAAGTAACTGTGTTCAGGACACACTTGATCATTCAAAATCCATAGCGGAGTATTCATCATCAGTAGGTCATCTTCTACGAAGGACGAATACAGCGCAACTCGGAGTGGAAGGGAAAGATAACGGTCGTCACGTTTCATCGTAGCCCTTTTCCCGAAAATTACCAATTTCCAACTTTGTAAATACTCCATGGAATCAAGCATTTGGCTGATTACCATTCCATATATAATAATTTGAGCCTTGTGCTTTCCTTTGCAATCTAGTCTTATTCAGTTTCTTGGAATGCATTTTAAGTTTAAATAGTCAATTTCTTGAAACAAATGTTTTCATAAAATAAAATGAATTTACTTGCAAAAATAAAGGTGAAATTTCTTTCTGAGGTTTACAAACAATAGGAAGAATGCAAACAGTTGCTCCGAGAACGGTTGAGACTCCGGGAACCAATATTTCCCCATGAGGTCGCTTTGCGAACATCTCCCGATGACGGATCTTTACTTCAATTCATATTACTTACTTCGGACAACGGACAACTGATAACCAGATATTCCCGACAGAGTTCGAACTCCAAGAAGAGGACATCTTCTGATCCACAAGAATTGCAGTCGTATCTTAGGATTTTACATCCGCGACAATTCTATTCACATTCACTTTGCATTTTATCATTGTCATAATATTCATGCATACATTACATCATAATTGCATAGCCGAATCAGGCTTTGATCCTGTGAATGCCCGAGTCATAGAGGCATGAACTCAAGTTTCCCCTGCAAGTTCCGGAGAAACTTTTTTCCTTCAAAACAACAGTTCATACACAAGGATCTCACCAAGCAAGTCAACAGATGGTAGTCTCCCTCAAAGAGATAGTTTGTTCACTTTTGGAATTCCTCAGCCGAGAATCTCCTGCAAAGCGACATTCGACAGTCTTCTTCAGATAAGATAGTCTGCTTCACACTTTGGAATTCCCTACAGGTTTGGTATTTCCCCAGCAGGGTCAAGAGGTGCCACTTCTTGTCAAAGAAAAATTCAGAATCTCCTAGCAGATCGACAAATGATTCCCTAACAGAATCAGTGAATGGTAGTCTTCATCCAGAAGATAGTTCATGATTCCCCAGCGGAGTCAGCGAATGATAGTCTTCGTCCAGAAGATAGTTCAGATTCCCCAACAAAGTCAGCAAATGGCAGTCTCTTTCAGCAGAAGACAGTTTGCTCACTTTCTATCATAACAGAGTCAGCAAATGGCAGTCTCTTTCAGCAGAAGACAGTTTGCTCACTTTCTATCACAACAAAGTCAGCGAATGGCAGTCTCTTTCAGCAGAAGACAGTTTGCTCACTTTCTTTCATGACAGGGTCGACAAATGGCAATCTTCCCCGGCAGAAGACACTTTGTTCCCCTAGCAATTGGCAAATGGCAGTCTTTTCCCAAGAAAAGACAGTTTGTCTGTTAAATACTCAAGAGATCGACAAATGGCAGTTTCTTCGAACAGTTTGTCTGTTTCTGGGATGTTTAACTCCCCACAGAGTCGATGAATGGCAGTTTTCCTCTTAGGAAAACAGTTCGTTGATTCCCCAGGCATCAGTTAACGAATGGCAGTTTTCACCCCGAAAACAGTTCGTCCGCCTTCAAACAAAGTCATTAGCCCCTCAAAAGATCATGAGGCCGTATGAAATTCTTTCAAAGACGTCAAGTCAAAAGGGAAGATGGTGAAGTTTCTTTACAGCCGTCAAATGGCATCTTACCTCCAAGCGCTGGTAAGAAGTTTGACGAGGAACTAAACCTTTGAAGTTTCTTTACAGCCGTCAAATGGCATCTTATCTCCAAGCGCTGATAAGAAGTTTGACGAGGAAACAAACCTTTGGAAATTTTCTCTTTATCTGAGATATTGTCCAAACGCAACTAAGACCAGTTTCGAGATTTGGACATCCGGAACGAGAGGAGGTTGTTTACCTTTTTCTAAGTATCAACACTTAGTTAAAGAAGATGGATTGCGCATCCTACATTGCCATCCATTCACCAGAATCCACATCAAGCATTTCTGCAGGAGTTTGTCTCCTCATCCCCCGCCAAGCGCGACAACGGGATCAAGTCATGCAAAGATTTTATCATCTCAGGAGCGCCCAAAATTCGGGCATTCTTTGATATTTAAGTCTCTTTTACGCAGGAGAGATCGAGATCTCAATCTCTCTCCCTCCAGATAAAAGAAACTTAAATAGGGGCATCTGTCATACCCTAATTTTTGACCCCCCTGAGATGACATATCTTCAGGATTTTCATCAAGTCAAAGCAAGTACCCAAAGCAGCCTGACATTCAATCGAGGGTATTCAAAGACAAGAAAACTCAGGCAAAGGATCAATCAATAGAGGGATTAGTCTCTAATACAATCATAAGACTCAAAAGCCTCATTATTACACCTATGATTGATTAAGACACCCAGTCATCTAAGCACAGGATTACTCAGATCAACAGACTAGGGTTTGGAGCCTATCAAGGACTAAAATCAGGGATCACTTTTGGGAAACCCTAAAAAGCCCCAGGGAACCATTCAAAGACATCAATCATCTTCAAATAACTCATATGACAAGATCCACTGGACATTACATCTCAGTTCAAAGTCTACAGTCATCATTGTCCTCTGGTCGACAATTAAGGTTTTTGACCTAATTCACCAAGATAGTTGACTTTTAATCAGGGCATGAATCCAAAACTCAAGACATGATTCAAAAATCTCTACTGCCTCAATATAATCCATTTACATCATTCATTTGAGGAGAAGATCTTGTTTCTACACAAAAGCCCAAAAATTCACTTTGTCAGGGAAAAGTCAACTGTGAAGGATCATCATTGACTTTTAAGGTTTTTGGTCAAAAAATGACTTTCAAAGATCAATATCATCAATATATGGATATTAAAGTCATTTGACCAAAGAAATTCAAAGAAATTCATCAAGGAGCAAAAAGTCGGGAATTAGGGTTTTTGAGGGCATAGTGAGAACTCAAAATTTCACCTACACAACTCAAAAAACTTCCAACATGAAAGTTGTAGATCTTGCAAAATAAAACAACATCTTACAAAGGAACTTTTTTCAAAAGATCAACCATTTATGAAGTTTTGGAAATTTTGAAGTTTAGGTCATAAACACTTAGAAATTTTTTCTAAGTGTTTTAACCTAGTTTTCATCCAACTTTGGGCTCATTTTTCACAAATTTCCCAAATGATTCTGAAGAAGACATAAACTAATGATTTAAAGTAGATGTTTAGGGCTCTCCAAATTGTGTTCAACCTTCTCCAAATTCAATTTGAGCTAAGAGTTATGCTTGTTCAAAGTTGGCCTCATGAAGTAAAATTATAGGTCATGAACACTTTTGGACTTTGCAAATTTTGTGCAAATAACCTCTCTTATGGATGCTACACGACCCATAACACATCTGAAACCATGCCATGCATTCATTTTCACCATGCCATAAGGATTGAAGAAGATTCTAAAAACAAGAACATGTGATTATGTAATGATTACATTTGTGAATTTATGGCAAATTGATGAATCACCCAAGGAATCTTCTCATCAACCAATTAGAGCTCACTTTGCATCTGAAATGTCCCCTAAGATCAGATAGAATCAATGGATAGGGGAAGCTAGCCCGAAAATGCATCATTGCATTTTGGAGATTCTTTGAATTTCTTCATGGCTAAGAAACCAAACTCACTACACTAAGCAAGCTTACCACAGCCAATTGATCTGCATCCATTTGCCTATAAATAGAGGCCTCATTCTCATTCAAAAAACACACCAAAGCAACAGAATTCTTGCTTTCTCTCTTCTTTCTCCATACTTAAGGTTTTCAAAGGTTCTTTGGCAAGAAGACTCGGATTCTTCAAACCAAAGCTCTTCCCTTGGAATTAAGTATTCAAACACATTAGGGGAGTCATTTAGAGGTGATCCAAACCTCTGAAACACTTCTGGGAGTGAGGAATCATCACCTGCACCTCTCACTTGGAGCTGTTGCAGTTGGGGTCGAGCAAGAGGTTCTGGGTACTTTCAGTCCAAGCTAAGCATCTCAACACCTTCCAGGAGGATCACTGAAGCTATCTGGATCGTTGCAACAACTTTGCAACACACTTTGATCAGAGCCAGATCTTCATTTTTCAGGTAAGTTTCCAAAACTTCAAACTCTATGGTTCACGCATGATAAATTAAAAATGAAGTTACCAGTTGGTTTCTGCACCTTCATAGATCATTAGCCCTCAATCAATTGCATCAAAACATACATATATAGCATTTCATGTTTAAATTCAGTTTTAGGGTTCTTAGTGTTCATGCTTGCGAATTTTATGTTACACTTAGAATAAATGAAATTAAAGGACACCATCATAATCCTCGTCCAAAAACGAGCAAAATCCATCTTTACATCTTTGAATTTAGTTGAGAATTGAGGGAGATAGGATTTCCAGAAATTGAAATCGTGAGGTTGAAGATGAAGTTGCTTTGCGCGCGTTTTTTTGAATTCTCAGAAGCAAGTTTAAAATATAATCAATTGGAAGCGTGTTTTGAACGACTAAAACGTTCAGCTCACTTGGTTACAAGCGCCTCTCACTTTCTCATGCCTTAGGTCTGGGGTTCGATCCCCCCTCAGACCTTTTGTTCATTTTATTTTTTTCAACTCATTTAATGTCTTGCTTTCACATATAATCATATGGGCTGTTTCCTTAAACAGGCCACGCGCGTGGCCCAGTTGGTATTTGTTTTGTTTGGTAACCAAGAGGGCGTGAGTTCAACTCTTGGTGAGACCAAACCATATTTTTACTACTATTTTTCTTCCATTTTTTTATCAACTTCACACAATTATTTAACTTATCAAATAAATCCATTTTTACTTCATTTTTCACACACTTGTCATTTAATGTATATATTTTGTGAATAATCAAAAAAAATCATAAAAATATTATTTATTTCTTATATTTTTATTAGGTTTAAAATAGTATGTTTTAAGTGTTTTCTTAAATACTTTAAATATATATATTAATTTTGTTTTAACCTAATTATTTGTGTGAATAATTTTATGATAAAACCCTAATTGTTTAGGTCTTAATTAAGTAAAAATCTTTATTTTTATCTTAATTAAGTTGACTTTTGTCAATTCTCAAAACTGTTTCCAAATCTCTGATTAAATCAAATGATTAAGGTTTTCAAACAACAAAACCTTGTATCATTCCAAATCATTTTCAAATTGCTTTTACACTAGTACTGTAAAGTACTGGGCCTCTAATAGAGTGTAAGTCCCAAAAACCTTCTCTTCTTAGCTTGTTTTCAAAACTGTATTTTCAAAATCTTCTTTCTGTTTTCAAAACATTCTTCTGGTATTTGAAGGGCATTATTCCCGGTGAAACTCTTCAGATACCTATGTGACCTTTGTCCATCTTCACTTCTTCTGTTTTCAAAAACCATTAACTGTTTATCATATATATATTCAACTGTTATCAACAAAACAACAAAAATTACTGTTGAGGCTCTGTACATACTTCTTCAATGGCCTCCACTCCATCCAGGTTAGGCTTTACAAGCTTTCAATTTACAGTCTTTATTTAAATTACTGTCAAATATAAACTGTGCATATATATTAGTTTAGAACTGCGTTTGAGTATAAACCTTAGGACAGTTAAACTATATATATATTATAGGAATATGACCTAGGATTGAGAATGTCTTCCCGGTGAAGGCTCTTTCCTAATTAGAGATCTGTAGTTCAAACCCCCAAGATGAATTATTCCCGGTGAAACATCTTGGTAAAAACCTTAGAATCCAAATAAATAGGACACATCCACCCAAAGAGGAATTATTCCCGGTGAAACCTCTTACCCATTTTCTTAGAGCCAAAATAAGTTCAAAACTACATAGCTTTCTCTTGTGCTATAACAAGGACCCTCGATTAGCCTCCTCTTGGGCTTTGTACAAGGACCCACAGGCTTCTTAAAAGCATTTCCAGCTTCCTCTTGAGCTTGTATACAAGGACCCATCAGGTTTCTTATAAACATAGGAACAGGTCTTTAGTCACCTTTTAGCCTACCCTGGTGAGTTTCTTCCAATTTAAACCAGACTTTAAACAAGCTAAGTTTGTCTCAATTTTACATTGAGTACATTTTTGGAATGAGAGACATGGACAGTCTCTGTCACCCTTATCTTCATCAATCTTCCTTAGCAGAGTCTAGGATCCAAGTTTATTTCTCCTCAGCATGTGTCAGCCTTCATCTTGGGCTTTAAACAAGAAGTCTCCATTAGATAATCTTTCTGCCATTCATTTTAATCAAAATCCCTGGAAAGGGTTAGCTTCCACACATTCTTTCATTTTAATTAATTCCCTGGAAAGGGTTAGCCTCCAAAGTCAATTAAAATCAATCCATCATTTCAACAAAACCCCTGGAAAGGGTTAGCCTCCAAAGTCAATTAATAAATAATTTCATTTCTCTTAGGAGATAATTTCCCCAAAAAAAAGTCAAAACCCCTTGAAAGGGTCAGCCTCCAAAAAACATGATAAAGTCAGTCTTTTACCAAATAATTTCTCCAGCTGAGTCAAAATCCCTGGAAAGGGTTAGCTTCCAAAGAAAAACAGTCTTTCAATAAATAAAACCTCCTCAGTAGAGTCAAAACCAACAAAAACAGTTAGCCTCAACCTTGGGCTTCATACAAGGCACCCAAACAATAAAACTCCCCTGTCAAGAGTCAGCCTCAACCTTGGGCATTGTACAAGGCAGATAATAGAGTCTCCCCAGTGAGTTCTTCATCATTCAGTAGCCACAACCTTGGGCTTTGTACAAGGCAGATAAACCATATTTTTCATGTGTCAAAGATTCCAAACACTTAGGATCTTTCCCCATATAGTCATCCATACTTAATTCATTTAAGAGTCCGCCACAACCTTGGGCTTTGTACAAGGCAGAAAATAATGTTTTCCCTAGCTAGAGTCAGCCACAACCTTGGGCTTTGTACAAGGCATATAAAATAGAGTCATTCATTCAATTATCCTCAACAGTTAGCCACAACCTTGGGCTTTGTACAAGGCACACAAATAGAGTCTCCCTAAGTAGAGTCAGCCTCAATTCTGGGCTTTGTACAGAACACAAAAATACCCTGTAATTAATCCCCAGTGGAGTCATCTCCCAGAGTCAATAATATTAATTAATCAATCAAAAAGCCTCAAGCTTGGGCCTCATACAAGCCAGCTAAATTCAAATCTTTTATACAGTAGATAGACATAGCTTATCTCTATAGAGAGATATTTTTACTACTCTACCACATTCAAACAAACAAACATTTCAATTTCAATTTCAATCAAAGTCTCCCATTTAGGACTCTGAAAGACATGCTCTGGCACATCCCCAGACTTGTACACTTTCCCTAATTTGGATGAGCATCTTTCTTTCATTTTAGAGGCACGATGGCTGTCATACTTGATCAACCAAGTAGACTCCCCTCTTGAATGAAATGATTCCAGTTATTCTGTCACTCTTTCAAAATGTTTGTGGTAGAATAGTACAAATACCTCTCTGTAGAGATGATTTCATGTCTCTTTACTGTAAACAGAGATTTAATTCCAAGCTTCAACCTTGAGCTTCAAGCAAGGCACCAAAAATAATTAATTTCCCTAGTTAGTTCCCCGAACTACATTAAGCTCTGACTTCCACTAGGGATATGTAGGCATGAGGTTCACAAGGAATCTCAGCGAGCTAATAAAATACCAAAAATAGTCAGTTTGTTTGTCTATCTGTCTTTCTTTAATCAATTCAATTCCTTCTCCTAACACAAAGGAGAAACTTTCCCAATCATTAGCAGCAAACACAATCACAAATGACACAGAGAAGGTTCCTGTAGAGTACTACAGATATGTAGGGTGTTTAAACACTTCCCTATGTATAACCGACCTCCCGGACTCCAGAATTTCTAGTCTAGGTGAAATCCCCACACTTAGCAAACTCCTAGGGTTTAGTTGAGATCTTTTTTCCCTTTCCTACTCGTAGGACAAATAAGAAAGTTCGTGTGATATCGTAGGAAGAACTGAAATAAAATTCATCCCACCACGGGCGCATTCTCCTTCCAAATTTCGCGTGAAGGGTTTAGCGTGCCGTCCTCCCAAGTGAAACGGGGAGGTAAAGAAAACGACACCACAAGTCTCAGATGTTCTTATTCCTCCAAAGATCAAAGTTCCTGTCTTTGCAAAGTATGATGGAGTCTCTTGCCCAAAACTGCATCTAAGGTCCTATGTGAGAAATATATTACCTCATACGGCAGATAACAAATTGTGGATTCATTTCTTCTAGGAAAGTCTGTCGGGTACACAACTCGAGTGGTACTACCAACTGGAGAGTGCAAAAGTTCACACCTGGGAAGATCTGGCTGCTGCTTTCTACAAACAGTATCAATACAACGCTGACCTTGAACCAACCCGTACTCAACTATGGGGCATGACCATGGCACCAAAAGAAAGTTTCAAAGAGTATGCACAAAAGTGGAGAGATCTAGCTGGAATGGTTCAACCACCCTTATCTGATTGCGAGCTGGTAGACATGTTCATGGGCACTTTAACTGGCCCTTTTTATAGTCATTTGCTAGGAAGCTCGTCGTCAGGTTTCACTGACCTGATATTAACTGGAGAGCGTGTCGAAAGCAGCATTCAAAGTAGAAAAATTCAAGTAGGCTCCTCCTCTGGTACTACAAATAGGCCCATCAGTGGGAGGAATGAAGTCAATACAGTGCACAGTCAGAAAGGTCGCAAAAGTGAGCATCACCAATCTGTAGGGGCTGTTCTGATCTCTGCATTTGCACCTCAAAAAGATCAACCGCCAAAATATACGCGTCGACCAGATGCACCAAGAAGAAACTTCACCAAAATCAATATGCCAATCTCTCAAGCATTGCAGCACTTGTTAAAAGCAAATCTGATTACATTACAAGATCCTCCAAAGAATGTCAACACTTCCTCTCCTAGTTATCGCCCCGACGCAACATGCGCATACCATTCCAACTGTCCAAGACATGACGGAGATCACTGTTGGGCCCTGAAAAATAAAATCCAAGACATGATAGACACTGGGGAAATTGAATTCGATCCACCAGAGACTCCAAATGTCATCACTGTGCCTATGCCGAAACACGACAAGACCGTTAATGCTATCATGGAAACTGTTTATATCTATGATGTGAGAGAGCTGTCAACTCCGCTCCTTGAAATCAAAAGAAAGCTAATAAGAGCTGGTTTATTTCCAGTTTGCGGCCCTGATTGCTTTTATTGTGCACACCTACCCAATGGTTGTGAGAATCTGAGAAGAGGAATTCAAAAGTGGATGGATCGTCGTATCATGATGTTTGAGAATCTCCCTTCTATAGACAATTTATGCAAAGTTTTTTCAAATGGGATGAAGATAGAGGACGTCTCAGTGGTTTCTAACATACCATTGAAAATCCCTACCAAAGCTCCCTTCAAAATTTCTGCTGCACCCAGAGTGGCATCTGTAATCATCACCAATCCGGCTCCATTTCCATATTCCTCAGATAAAGCTGTCCCGTGGAGTTATGGCGCTAATGTTTATGTCCATGGAGTTAAACAAGACACCTTAACTGAAGAGGCCGTGAATTTTACTACTCCAGCTGTTGATAATATCGTGGGGACTAGTAAGATTACAAGAAGTGGAAGGATCTTTTCACCAGAAATTTCTCCAAATGTTGCTACTACTCCAGTGCAGGTCCCAGTTCCTAATCAAGATGTCAATGCTCGAGGCAAAGAGCCACTAGTTGAACCAGTTCAAGTACCTATTGAAGTCACTATTGGAGATCTTTCGAGGCAAGCAATGGAGGAGATATTGAAAATCATCTGCAAAAGGGATAACAATATTGTCGAACAACTGGGGCACACTGCTTCAAAGATTTCAATGCTATCTCTGCTAAGGTATTTAGAAGCTCATGCCAAGGCCCTGATGAAGTTCTTGAAAGCTGCACATGTACCACAAGAGATTTCAGTCGACCAATTTGAAAATTGTGTTGCCAATCTGACAGTGGATAACGGTCTCGGTTTCTCTGATGCTGATTTAACCCCTGCTGGGAAAAATCACAATAAAGCCCTGCACATCTCTATTGAATGTAACGGAACCAATTTGTCTCATGTGCTGGTAGACAATGGTTCCTCGTTAAATGTGTTACCAAAAGTAGTACTGGAAAAACTTGACTTCGAAGGAGTTGTGTTACAACCAAGCAATGTTGTGGTAAGAGCCTTCGACGGGTCAACTAGAACAGTATACAGAGAAGTTAAGCTCCCAATCAGAGTGGGCTCTCAGATTTTTAATTCTACCTTTTACGTAATGGAAATTCATCCAGCATACTCCTGTTTACTAGGACGCCCTTGGATACATGGGGCAACCACTGTAACTTCTACCCTGCATCAGAAGTTAAAATATCCTATAAAAGGCAAGGTCGTCACGGTTCATGGTGAAGAAGAATATGTTGTTAGCCACCTGAGTAACTCCAAGTATGTTGAGGGGGATGGTGAATTCATCGAAACTCCCTGCCAATCTTTTGAGGTGGTCCCTCCAGCTATCTCTACTGCCAAACATATTTCTGCTACTCCTGCTACAAAAATAACTCCAACAATGGCTTCTCTCAAAGATGCCAAGGCTGTGATCGAAGAGGGCGGTTGCACAGTATGGGGGAAACTCCTTGATGTTCATTACAAGTTCGATAAGCTAGGTTTGGGCTATGCTAATGGAACTCAGAAGAATGATCAAAGTCCTCGTTCTGGAGGATTAATGTCCCATTTCATCAGCCAAGAAATAAATTCTATTGAAGACGACGAAGTGATCTCAAACCATATTACTCCGCAATATCCAAATGAAGTTCCACCTGTTTCCAAGGAAGTTTGGGATACTTTGGGAGAACCAAGCGGTAAGTACGACTTCCTAGTGAAGTACACTGCTCCTCAGAGTTCTTTGATTTCCATTGAAGACATTGTCCCAACTGGATGGGATGATCAGTTTGAAGATGACATAAGCATCACAGGTTCCATTGCTAAGCAATACCAAAGTCCACCTATTCCAAGAGAGGTATGGGATACACTGGGAGAACCAAGTGGCAAGTATGACTTTATGGTGAAGTATTCCGCTCCCCTTAGCTCGCAAATCGCTATTGAAGACATCACCCCAACTGGATGGGATAAACATTTCGAAGACAATATGAGACTCACAAGCCCTGTCACTCCTGAAGAAGTCCGGGAAATACCAAATGGCGAGAATGATTTTCTGGCAAAGTACACTGCTCCCCAAAGTGCACAAGTCTCTATCAAAGACATCATCCCAACTGGATGGGACGATCTTATCGAGTATCTCTTTCAGCCAACAGAGGTACCTCAGCCTGGGCTCTCGTATCCAACAGAGTATCTTGCTCATCTTGAAGGATCAATAGCTCATCTCGCCACCAAAGAAGTCAATGCTGTGGAAGACGAAGAAGACAACTGCAACTGGAGCAACTGGATATTCCCTACTCACAACAATGGATTGAACAACTGGGAATATCTCCTTTGATTAGGAGTAAATGCAATTTCCTGTTTTCGTTGTTTATATGTTCTAAAATAAAAATGGTTCCTGTACTATCGAACCATGAACTTAAAAGCCAGGTGCCTTGCCCGAAGCACACTGATCCTTTTTATAAGGGTTTGTCACACCATAATCATATGTTCATTCAATAAAATCATGGGACGTTTGCATATTCAAACTTTGCGATCCTTTTTGTTTATTTCTTTACTTTATTCATTTTCAAATAGCTATGTGTTCTTACACACACCCACATAATAAATGCAGATTCATATTCACTCTGGATCCTGTTGATAACGATTCTGCTATTGCCAGTCATGACTTTGAAAATCTGATCTACAAAACTAAGGTCGAAAGTGAGGAAGATTGTGAAGTACCTAGGGAACTTGCAAGCTTATTAGAACAATAAGAAAGGACTATACAGCCGCATGAAGAGCCAATTGAAGTTATCAACCTGGGCAATGACGAAGAAAAGAAAGAAGTCAAGATAGGGGCTGATTTAGAAGACAGTGTCAAGCAAAGACTGATTCAAATGTTACAAGACTACGTTGAGATATTCTCTTGGTCCTATGAAGATATGCCTGGTCTCGACACGGATATTTTGGTCCATCGCCTGCCGATCAAAGAAGGTAGCACTCCAGTTAAGCAGAAACTGCGGAGAAGTAGGCCCGATATATCCAAGAAGATTAAAGACGAGAGTAAGAAGCAATTCAATGCTGGCTTTCTAAAAGTTATGAGTTATCCTCCATGGATAGCTAACATCGTGCATATGCCTAAAAAAGACGGGAAAGTCAGAATGTGTGTAGACTACAGAGATCTGAATCAGGCAAGTCCTAAAGATGATTTCCCTTTACCTCACATCGATGTACTGGTTGACAATACTGCACAATGCAAGGTATTTTCCTTTATGGACGGATTCTCAGGTTACAACCAAATCAAGATGGCGCCCGAAGACATGGAAAAGACAACCTTCACAACACCCTAGGAACCTTTTGTTACAAAGTAATGCCCTTTGGTTAAAAGAATGCAGGAGCAACATATCAGTGTGCAATGGTAGCTCTAGTCCATGATATGATTCATCAGGAAATAGAGGTTTATGTGGATGATATGATTGCAAAGTCCAACACCAAAGAAGAACATCTGGGTCATCTGCACAAGCTGTTTGACAGACTCAGGAAGTACAGGTTGCGACTGAATCCGAACAAGTGTACCTTTGGAGTAAGATCCGGTAAACTCTTAGGTTTCATTGTCAGTAGCAACGGTATTGAAGTTGATCCTGCCAAGGTCAAAGCCATTCAAGAAATGCCCATACCCCATACCAAGAAACAAGTCAGAGGATTCTTGGGACGTCTGAACTATATCGCCAGATTTATTGCCCATATGACTACTACTTATGTGCATATCTTCAAACTGTTGAAGAAAGATCAAGTGGAAAGATGGAACGACAAATGCCAATTAGCCTTTGCCAAGATCAAAGAATATCTTCAAAAACCACCAATCTTGTTACCACCAGTGGAAGGAAGACCTCTGATAATGTACCTAACAGTGTTAGAAGATTCAATGGGGTGTGTACTGGGGCAACATGACGAGTCTAGCCGAAAAGAGCATGCAATCTACTATCTTAGTAAAAAGTTTACTGATTGTGAAACAAGATACTCACTGCTCGAGAAAAATTGTTGTGCCTTGGCATGGGCAGCTCGCCGACTAAGACAGTATATGCTAAACCATACCACTTTGCTGATCTCCAAAATGGATCCTATCAAATATGTGTTCGAAAAACCTGCTCTCTCTGGAAGAATAGCAAGATGGAAAATGATCTTAACAGAGTATGACATCCAGTACACTTCGCAAAAGGCGATCAAAGGAAGTTTGGTAGCTGATCATCTGGCTCATCAAGCAGTGGATGATTATCAAGCATTGAACTTTGACTTCCCAGATGAAGAAGATATTATGCTAATTACTGACTACGAACAACCCGGACCGGAGGAAGGACCCGAGCCAGGATCCCGATGGACTATGGTTTTTGATGGAGCCTCTAATGCGCTTGGCAATGGCATCGAAGTTGTAATCATTTCTCCTACAGGAGGACATACACCATTCACTGCCAGATTATGTTTCAACTGCACAAACAATATAGCCGAGTATGAAGCATGTATTCCGGGTCTCAAAACTGCAATCGATCTGAGAATCAAGTTCCTGGAGGTCTTTGGAGACTCGACCCTTGTAATTTATCAAGTTAAAGAGGAATGGGACACGAAACACCCGAATCTAATTCCTTACAAAGAATATGTGCTGAGTTTGATTCCTTACTTTGAAGAAATCACTTTTGAACATATCTCGCGAGAAGAAAATCAACTGGATGATGCCCTAGCTACCATGTCATCTATGTTCAAAGTCAGGTGGGACGACGAGGCGCCAATGATCACCATTCACAGACAGGATGAACCAGCCTATTGCAATGAGATCAATACTGAAGGAGTGGAAGAAAAACCATGGTTCCATGAAGTAAAAAGATACCTCGAAACCCAAGAATACCCTGAAGGGGCATCCATTAACGATAGAAAGTTTCTAAGAAGATTTGCTACCAAATTCTTTCTGAGTAATGGAATCCTGTACAAACGCAACCATGACTCGACTTTGCTTCGTTGTGTGAACAAGAAGGAAGCAAAACAGATTATGGAAGATATACACGATGGTGCCTTTGGTACTCATTCAAGTGGACATACAATGGCTAAAAAGATTCTGAGAGCAGGTTACTACAGGTCTACCATGGAGACAGACTCCCATCATCACTCCAGAAGTTGTCACAAATGCCAGATATATGCCGACAAAGTACATGTACCTCCAGTCCCACTGAATGTTCTGATGGCTCCTTGGCCTTTTGCAATGTGGGGAATCGATATGATTGGAGAAATCAAGCCTACTGCCTCCAACGAACATCGCTTTATCCTGGTCGCTATTGACTACTTCACAAAATTGGTAGAATCAGCTTCGTACGCTTCAGTCACCAAGAATGTTGTGGCCCGGTTTATCAAGCACGATCTCATTTATTGGTATGGCATCCCTGAAAGGATCATCACAGACAATGGCACAAATTTAAACAACAGGATGATTACCGAACTCTGCACGCAGTTCCAGATCAAACATCATAATTCATCCCCATATTGACCAAAGATGAATGGCGCCGCGGAAGCTGCCAATAAGAACATCAATAAGATCATCCAGAAGATGACAGTAACCTATAAAGACTGGCATGAGATGTTACCTTATGCTCTTCATGGTTATCGCACATCAACGCGTACTTCAACAGGGGCAACTCCATTCTCCTTAGTCTATAGTATGGAGACAGTTCTTCCAACTGAAATTCAGATTCCTTCCCTAAGGATTATGAAAGAAGCCGATCTAAACGAAGACGATTGGATTCAGACTCGGTTGGACCAGATAATCTTGATTGATGAGAAGAGGCTTGCAGCTATTTGTCATGGCCAGTTGTACCAGAAACGTATGATCAAAGCCTTCAACAAGAAAGTCAAAAGTCAGGCATATCAAGTCGGTGATTTGGTTGTCAAACATATCATCTTACCACAGGGCGACCCTATGGGCAAGTGGACTCCCACTTATGAGGGACCATTTGTAATCAAGAAAGTATTCTCCGGCGGAGCCATGTTGCTTACCACTATGGATGGCGAGGATTTCCCACACCCTGTAAATGCAGACATAGTCAAAAAGTACTTTGCTTAAAGAAAAGCTCGCTAAGTTGAAAGCCTGAAAGGGAGACTTAGGAAAAAATGAGCGTCTCGGTGGATTGAAAACCTGAAAGGGCGATCCAGGCAAAAATTAGAGACTAAAAAATAATGATTATCCCGTTAGGTTGAAAACCTGAAAAGGCAGCCTAAGCAAAAGTTAGGGAATAAAGCATACGATTATGTCCCGTTTGGCTACCTACTCACCTTCAAGGTTCAACACATCAAGGGCACCAATCAGTCCAATCATTTTCTTCCAACAAGTGAGGGATGAGATACTCGAAGACAGATTGGCAATAGCAGAATTGAAACTTGATTAGGTTGTTTTCACGTAGCTATTTTCCTTTATAAGTACTTTTCAAATTTTTATGACAATTTCCTACTACTAGGATTTTTGTCTCCTTGTACTAATTAGCCTGTTATGGCTCTCTTTCAAAATCAATACAGTTCATGCTCAAAATCAATGTTTTCACTTTTTCTGTTTTGAACGCGTAAACGTCCCAATGATAATTTTGAATGAACATATGCATTTGAATATGATTGATGTTTATAAGAAAAAACAGGAATAGCGGTCAGGTAATGTCCCAATCATCTGGACATCATCCTAAAACCAACATCAAAAGAAACGCCTCCCCAACAGAGATACGTTTCTCAGCAGAATCCCTAATGAGATTTTTCTCTCCCACAAAGTGATTTGAGAATCCTTATTCCCCAGCAGGTTTGTTCAAGATCACTATCCCCAGAAGGTTGGATCCTCCACATCAAGGCTTGATCACATAATACATCGGAGGCTTACGCATCTCTCTTATTCCCAGTCAGGGTGCATCAAAGTCATAACCTTCAAAATTACCTTTATCCCCAAGCGATAGTCAAAGATCCCTCAACAGAGCATCCTGGTCCGTAAGGAAGTTCCCCCAGCTGAGTATACTCGAACAAGATAGCAAAGATCATCAACGATCATAATGCCTTCGTTTCCAAAATAACAAATAGGGATTTATACACTCTAAACTGCATAAGTCATGTCTATACTGCATACATCATACGCATATTCATGCATAGCATATAATGATTCATGACAAACGCATACATAACATGCACGATTCTAACTTAGTTTGAGAATCTCAACATATACATTACATGCATCATGACATTGCATGTCTCTAACTTGGTTTTTCAGGTGGACGAATATCCTCAGCAAAGTTATTCTCAATCACATGCAATATTCTCTTGGATTCTATTCAGACAAGCATTCCTCTCAGATATAATCAAACTAAAGATTCATTCTGAAGAGATCTCTCTTTCCAAATCACTTATCAACTCTAAACAAGCAAAGCAGACACGGTCTAATGGTGACTCATTCTGACTGTTAGACGCTGGCCTAAGGATCTAGAGGGGGGGGTGAATAGATCTCACAGAGTTTTTCGGAATTATTTCGAACTAAAGCGAAAGCGGTTCTGAATCGACTTACGTCTATTCCGGACCGTTATTGCAAGGGTCCGGAATAGAGCGAAAGCGGTTCTGAATCGACTTGCGTCGATTCAAGTGTTAATTCACAATTTTAACACTTGAATCGTTAATCAATTTTGTAGTTATGACCAAATATAACACAGAACGTAAATGAAAAGATAAAAGCGACAAGAACACGATATTTGTTCAGGCAGTTCGTCGATCGTCCTCGCTACGACTACGTCTGCCCCCAATTCCAAATTGAAATTGGGAAATCTTCCATTAATGTTGAAAGCAGTTTATACAAAGAAGAAAGCAAAGCGATAAACAATAAACCGAATTTGTCGATCCTTCGAATCTTCTTCCCCCTTAATCTTGAGCCAGATCAAGGTGTTCCAAGAGCTTTACTTGATCCCTTTTCTGCAGTGTCTTGAATTGCCATGAACCCTTGTTCTTCAATCCTCACACTCAGATGGATCCTTGATGAAACCTCTTGATAAAAACACCCAAGAATCACCTATCTTGGAGGACAAAACCCTCGGATTTTATTCACCAAAAACCCCACAAATCTTCACCCACTAGGAATCTTCAATTCCGTTCCATGGACGTTATCGAACTCGATCACTAACCCTCAACGCAAGAATGATTAGGTGTAATTGTGTTGGAGATGATGAAGAACGGAGATGAGAAGACTTTGTGTATCTTTCAGTCGTTGGTGTTGATGAATAATTAACATGGAATGATATATATAGTTGCTGGTATGTTGGAGCAGAGTAAACACATGATTTGGGAAGTTTTCAGCAAATAGGTTGACCTACTTTAGTGCTTAGGTCGACCTAACAGAAGCAAAGTTAATTGAGTTGAAATTGTCCCAGTTAGGTTGACCTGTAGGTTGGCCTAAAATTTGTTAGGTTGACCTGCTGAAGATTTAGGTCGACCTAAAGTCAGTTAGGTTGACCTGTTGAAGGTTTAGGTCGACCTAAAGTCAGTTGTTTCCAGTTAGGTCGACCTGTTGAAGGTTTAGGTCGACCTAAAGTCAGTTGAAATGCATTTTTGTGACTTTTCTTCAGTTTAGGTCGACCTTGGAGTGTGGGTAGGTCGACCTAACAGTGACATGTGTAAATCTCTTCAGTTTAGGTCGACCTAGGAAGGTGAGTGGGTCGACCTAACAGTGGCATGTTTGTATCTTCTTTGTTTGCCTTAATTTGAGTCGACCAAATGATGCACTGGGTCGGCCTAGTTGATGCAAGACCATATGTTGAGTAATTTGAGCTTTATCGGTTGACCTTGACACATGGTATGTCGACCTACATTGTCTTGGATAGCCAATGCTTGCTTTTCCTTGAGTCATTCACTTGTGATTTTGTTGTTTGTTCACTTATGATGTTTGCCATGAATCGAAAACTCCTTGGTGAGTATAGGCTTTTACTTACATACTCCCCCTTTTTGATGATAGCAAACATTTGATTTAATGACGAAAGCTCTCCCGTACTAAGCTCCCCCGTACTCAGCTCCCCCGTACTCTCAACACATCTCCCCCTTTGACAACATCAAAAGATAGACAACAAGAGAATAGTAGAAGAGAGTAACATAATAATTTTAACAGAAAGATATCTTGCATAGCATAATAGTAAAACAATAGAGCATAATATCTAAACATATTCAGAATACAGCCAAGCGAACAAAATATCCAAACAAAACAAAAAATCTTCAGTAGGTCGACTCAAAGGCATAGTAGGTCGACCAAAAATGCTTCAAATGCTTGAAATGCAATGGAGATACTTATGGATGTTGGATACAAGCTGATTCTACTTATTAGTATGCCCAAACATGGTATGCTATGAGTAATGATGATCAACATATACATGTAAATGAGACATATGGAGAAGCATATATGAAGTCACTATAAACATGTTAATTGATAGCATATTATAGTATCAATAATATTTTTGGAAGTGAACAACAAACATGTTACCACTTTAAGTATCTTGTCATCATTGCGTAGAGTGGAGTAGAATCCTCTTGTCAAAGTTGCACGATCCTTGATTTGATGATGAACTACCTTCATACTTTTTCATCTTTGTCTAGGTTGCTATTTGTTGCCATAGGTGTGTCAATTTCCTTTGACTCACTCATTCCAAATCTTTTGAGCAGCTCTGTGCAGTATTTAGTTTGACTTACAAACGTTCCATGACTGAGTTGCTTGATTTGTAGGCCAAGGAAGAAATTTAGCTCACCCATGAGACTCATCTCAAATTCACTCTGCATAAGCTTAGAAAATTCTTTGACAAGTTTTGCATTAGTCGACCCAAATATAATATCATCTACATAAACTTGGACTAAGAGTACATCTTTATCTTTTCTTTTAATAAAGAGAGTAGTATCAACTTTACCCCTAGAGTACCCTTTGCTAAGAAGAAATTTGCTCAAACGTTCGTATCAAGCCCGAGGGGCTTGTTTAAGACCGTATAGAGCACGTTTCAGCTTATAAACATGAGTTGGATGCATGTAATTCTCAAAGCCGGGTGGCTGAGCAACATAGACTTCTTCATTTATATAGCCATTTAGAAAGGCACTTTTAACATCCATTTGGAATAGTTTGAAGTCTTTTGAACAAGCATAGGCAAGTAAGAGGCGAATAGCTTCGAGACGTGCTACAGGAGCGTATGTCTCTTCATAATCAATACCTTCCTCTTGATTGTAACCTTGGGCAACTAATCTAGCTATGTTTCTAGTAATAACGCCGTTTTCATCATGTTTGTTACGAAAAACCCATCTAGTGCCGATTACTTGATGATCTCCCGGATGAGGGACTAAGTCCCAAACATCATTCCGTTTAAATTGGTTTAATTCTTCTTGCATGGCCATTAGCCAATGCTCATCAAGTAATGCGTCCTTAGCGTTTTTCGGCTCAACTTGTGAAACGAAAGCAAAATGATGACAGAAGTTACTTATCTTTGAGCGTGTTGTAACGCCCTTTGAGATGTCTCCTATTATGTTGTCAGTTGGATGGTCTTTCACATTTGTCCAGGCCTTAGGAAGTTCTTCATTGTTTGAGATGCTCTCTTTTTCATTTTCATCATGAGACTCATCTTTCTCTTTCTCAGCATCTTTCTTTACAATATTTTCATTCTCGTCTTCCTTATCTTTGACAATATCTTCAGTGGATGGACACTTCCTTTACCAAGTATAGCTCCCCGATTGTTGTCTCCATTGGTGACATACCCCCTTTTTGTTTGCGTGGAACTCAACAAAGAGTGATATGTCTCCCGTCATGTGTCTTGAACATCCGCTATCAAGGAACCACAACCTTTCGGCAATGTCAAGACACTTTTCCTGCAAAATTAATTTAGAGTGGAAGGTCCCCAATCTTCATTGGGTCCTAGGTGGTGAGTACATAAATTGTTGCACTTAGGCAACCATTGAAATACTCCTTTAGGAACTAAAATCCTCCTAAATTTGCATTTTTCAATGGTATGTCCCTCTTTGCAACAATAGTGACAAGTAATATGATGAGAGTATGCTGTTTTGCTAGTTGATACTTTTGGTACAAAAGTGTATTTACTATATAAAGGAGTATACGATCTTTTTAACTTATTTGGATCAACCACAAAAGTCACATTTGGTTGTAGAGCCTTATCTAACTTGGCCTTTAGATCTCTTACTTCTTTTTTCCAAATATGACATGTCCCACAACCAAACCATGATGTAGGATCTATCTCAACTTTGTCCTTTTGAATATCTAGCATTGATTGTTTTAAAGCTTCCATGTCCTTTTCGGTCTTCTCAACTTTTGATTCAAGATATGAAAAAATTTTCTTATTTGAGGCCAAAAGTTTGAAAGCTTCAATTGCATCTCTATGTAGTTCTTCAAAAGCTAATTTTAATTGAGCATGAGATACCTTATCTACAAGTTCAGGTTTAAGATAACTTACATGTTTCTTTTTCTTGTGTTGATGAGCCGTAAGACATAAGTTTGCTGATTCTTCTTCATCGCTTGATGAGTTTTCACTTGAGGAATCACTTTCCCATACTATATAAGCTCTTCTAGACTTATTGTGACTTTTGCTTTGATTCTTGTCTTTCTCCATATTGAGATATGGACAATCCGGTTTATAATGACCATCTTTGCCGCAATTGAAACAAGGACCTTTGGATTTTCTTTTATTATCATCGTCTTGTTTGGACTTGTCGAATTGCTTCCTATGATTAATCAAGTTTTTACCAGAGTGTTTTGCTCCATTTTTCTTTATGTACTTGTTGTATCTTTGCACGAACAGTCTCATTTCCTCATCATCGGAGTCTTCATCATCACTCGTATCACTATCCTCTAGCTCTTGTCTTGAGGTCTTGGAGCTTGAAGCTTTTAGAGCTATTGACTTCTTCTCTACCTCTTTCTCCATGTTCTTCTCTTTCTTTGCCCTTTTCTCATGCATGTCAATGCATTTAAGGTGTTGTTCATGTTCCTCTAGTTTACCAAAGAGAGTGGTAACGTCTAAAGTGTTTAGATCATTTGCTTCCTTTATTGCTGTAACCTTGGGTTGCCATTCCCTGTTCAAACATCTTAAGATTTTGTTAGTAGCAACTGTATTGGAAACAGGTCTATCAAGAGAATTTAAACGATTTTTCAAGTGAACGAATCTCTTATGCATGTTTTGGATGGATTCACCATCTTCCATGTGGAAGAGTTCGAACTCTTGAGTTAACGTATTGATTCTAGCTAGTTTGACATCATCCGTTCCCTCGTGGGCAACTTGCAATGTGTCCCACATAGCTTTAGCGGATCTACAATGGGAAACGCGATAGTATTCATCAACTCCTAGAGCTGAGATTAGAATGTTTCTCGCTTTCCAATCGTATCCATATCTCTTTTCATCTTCAACATCCCAAGTATTTTCTAGTTTTGGAACAACTGCACCAGCTGCATTTGTTATGGTGATCTGAAAGGGACCATTAACAATAGCTGTCCAGATGTTCCTATCAATGGCATTGATATGGACACACATACAATCCTTCCAATAGCCGTAGTTTTCACCGTTGAAAACTGGAGCTCTATTATGAGCCCCTTTAGGTCCGGAAGCCATCTTTCCAATAAGTGTTTCACATAGCACGAAATTAACCAAGCTCTGATACCACTTGTTAGACGCTGGCCTAAGGATCTAGAGGGGGGTGAATAGATCTCACAGAGTTTTTCGGAATTATTTCGAACTAAAGCGAAAGCGGTTCTGAATCGACTTGCGTCTATTCCGGACCGTTATTGCAAGGCTCGTATATGTGACAAAACCACAAGATAATTGAGATTAACGATGAAGTGATATGTTATCAAATCAATACGTTTCACAGCTGAAAATCGATTAAATTCTAAATTGATAAACTTTGGTTTGCAATGCAGTAATAATGAAATAAGCAAAAAGACAAACACTTGGTGATAATGTTCAAATTGATGATGATTCAAGATGTGGTGAATTGTGATGTTTATGCAGAATCTTAATTCACAATTTTAACACTTGAATCGTTAATCAATTTTGCAATTATGACCAAATATGAACAGAACGTAAATGAAAAGATAAAAGCGACAAGAACACGATATTTGTTCAGGCAGTTCATCGATCGTCCTCGCTACGACTACGTCTGCCCCCAATTCCAAATTGAAATTGGGAAATCTTCCATTAATGTTGAAAGCAGTTTATACAAAGAAGAAAGCAAAGCGATAAACAATAAACCGAATTTGTCGATCCTTTGAATCTTCTTCCCCCTTAATCTTGAGCCAGATCAAGGTGTTCCAAGAGATTTACTTGATCCCTTTTCTGCAGTGTCTTGAATTGCCTTGAACCCTTGTTCTTCAATCTTCACACTCAGATGGATCCTTGATGAAACCTCTTGATAAAAACCCCCAAGAATCACCTATCTTGGAGGACAAAACCCTCGAATTTTATTCACCAAAAACCCCACAAATCTTCACCCACTAGGAATCTTCAATTCCGTTCCATGGACGTTATCGAACTCGATCACTAACCCTCAACGCAAGAATGATTATGTGTAATTGTGTTGGAGATGATGAAGAACGAAGATGAGAAGACTTTGTGTATCTTTCAGTCGTTGGTGTTGATGAATAATTAACATGGAATGATATTGTTATACCCCAAAATTTGCCCACATATTTTTCAAGGAAACTCCAATCTGAAAATTAAGGGTCTCATATAATCATGGATTTTTATTTCAACAAATATCCTGACATATGAAATACTTAGTTTTTAGAATTTTTCTTATACAGTAATTTGGCTTGCAGTTGAATTTATTCTTACGCAAACGCCAAATACTGTTTATTACTTCACACATGCTATTTATTTATTTACAGATAAATAGTACTGACATAATTGGTACAGAGTTAAATCTTTTTGCAGGCGCAAAATCAGGAAACTCAGACTGTACTGGTAACAGTAAACATTAGTTATTTATTATGTCTGTGTTTTTCTAACAAGTCAAGTAAATAAACTTTCATTTTTCACATAAAACAAAAACAAAAAACAACAAAAAAGAAAGTTAACTTTGACTGTTGATTTTTCACTCTAACTGCTACATCAATACCTGAACAGTCAGTCGACAGCCAAACTGCTGGCAGTACAATTCTCAGTGTTTTGTACCATCAATCAAATCAATCTTTCACAATTCAAAATTCCAAGATCTTTGTGCTAGAAGTCTTCTGAATATCACGCGATTAGCAGAGACTCAACACTGCACAAAAATCAGGTACGCTTAACTGTCTCCTACACAAACAGTCTCTAATCAGGGTTTTTCTTGTTTTTACAGGAGCAACAAGTTTTTGAGAGCTCAAATGGATTTCATACACATCCATATATCTCAAAGTACCATCATACAAATTTTCAAACTTCAATTCACTCAGACGCACCGTCAGCAGCTCAAACAGTCAACAGACGACCCGTTTGACCAAAAAAGTCAACAGACAGTCAAAAATGAAATTTTTTGTCAAAGTCCATATTTTGTCAAAGGATTCATCATTTGATCATTGGATGATCACAATTCATCAAGGAAAGATCAAAAATCAACAAAACCCTAAGATTCAAAATTAGGGTTTTTGCCTGAAAAGTCAACTCAACTTTGACTGATCATAACTCTCTCATCCTTCATCCAAAAAATTCAAACCAAAGCTTGTTTTGAAGGAAATTCAATTATCTTTCAAATGCCATTGATCCCATGGTCATTGGATTCACCATTTGAAAAATATGATCAAAGACATTACAGGTCATTTTCAAAGTCAACAAAAAGACACTTTTTTCAAAAGGACACACAAGGAGCATCAAAAATCATTTTGACATGAGACCAAAGACATTGGTTAGAGGACTCTTTGAGGTTTCTAAAAAGTGCAAGATCTCCTTCATATGACAAAAATTGAAGGATTTACACCTTGTTGAAGTTGGATAAATTTTGGGAAAATGCATGAAATCAACATTGTTCAAAATTGCATTTTTTCCAAATGGGGCCAAGTTTTCAGCATTCAAACATCATTTCCATGATGATATGGGCCTCCCACGACCAAGACAAAGCCCACATCATTTTTCTCCATTTTTTGATTTAATTTTATCATTTAAGATTAAATTAAAAAAGGAAAAAAGAAAGGATAAATCATTGCTTATTTTCTAAGCTAAAAGCTCACACATGTGGCTTAATTATGCAGCAAGAAAGCTGCAAGGAAAGGCTAAGGAAAGAGCAAGCCAAGGTTGCTTGAGTTCCAAGCTTGAAAGTCAAAAATTCAACAAAGGCAATCATTGCTTTTAGCTTCAAATTTAAGCACTCCAAGGCCTATAAATGAAGCTGCATATTTCACAAACAAAGAGAGCCAACACACCCACGAAAATATAGCAAGCATAGCATAGAAACACATCAAACTTCTCTCAAAATTCCATAACTTTGTAATTTTCAATTTCATATTTCCAATCAATATCAATACAAAACAATCATTCCAATCATCTTCTAAGATCATATAAAGTAAGAACAAGCCCTTTGTGTGGTCCCATGAGAGTCGTATCACATGCATAAATGTTGTTCATATTCATACATGATCAACTTTCGTTTTCATATATTTAACTGACCTCAATATAAACTAATCATTCTAATAAGTTAATGAGGTCCTATAAGGCAGGTCTGGGCTTTAACATGTTGGTTTCCACGTGAATATTGCTTAACACCATTGATGAATGTTCATGCATGTTTAAACTTTAATCTCTTCGAATCCATAGCTACAGCGCTCAAATAGCCAAACTAACACCACCATCGTGTTCAGGAGGTGATTTTAAGTCGATCTGGGTCCCTTTTGTTTTTGCTCATGGTTGTTTTTGTAGGTTTTCAGAAGCATGGAAATTTGAAACAAAATCCGCAGGTAATGCTGCAGCTAAATCCGCAGCTAAATCCATAGGTAAGAGGTTGAAGAAGATGAATAGTGAGTTGGAAACATTGACCAGCACGCATGGCATTTCTGGCGCTTCCCATTCGCTGGTCAGCAAGTCTCGCTAGCCACATGTGCATGGTGGGGCCCAACAGACTTGTTGAAAGTCTTTGTGATCCCACGTGATAACTCCCACGCATGTATACCATGTACCCACGCATCTGGGCCATAGATTTCCATCAATTCTTCATCTGACGCACCAGATTACACAGCTTATCATGCTCCCTCATAAACCACCACACAGGATAAGTATCCCTTTTATTTCTATTTTATTTTCTATTTTATTTTAATTTCTTTGATAAATTAATTAAAAATAGTTTTAAAAATCCAAAAAATACACAAAAAATATTTTTAGACTTCTAAAATAATATACTATTTTCTGAAATAAAAATATTTTATTTTTCTTCAAAATTTCAATATTTTGCATAATTAATTAGTATATATTTATATATTTGCTTTTTAATTATTCTAACCAATCAAAAATCCCAAAAAAATTGTTCTTTATATAAAATATTGTTTATATATTATAAACTAATTTTGTACATATTTTGAATAATTTTATCTTTGAGTTTTAATTATTTGTATAATTATTTGCATAATTATGTTTTAATTAACTTAAATCAATTTCAAATCAATTTCCAAAAATTCCAAAAAAATTAGTTTTGTTTTAAAATTAATTAACAAATATTTTGTACATATTTTAAACTTAATTTCTAGGTTTAAATCTATTTTCATCTATTTTCTTCATTTTAATTTAATTAATCATGCATTAATTATAATTAAAACCAATCATAAAAATTCCAAAAACATGCCTTTTATGTTTCTTGCAATTTAAAATTCCTAGATAAATGTATAGGATGTCAAATTCATGTAAATAGGCTAGTTTACGTTTCCTGCACAATCGATGTAATAGCGTAGATTTACTTTCCGCACTTTACATTTCCGCATTTTAATTTCCAGCACATATAAACTGCGTGTATGTCAAAGATAAAATTGAACCGTTAGATCACTAACTTCAAAGATAAATATCTGAATCCAATCACAATCACACTTGCACCTCTTCAGGTAATCCTTTTCAATCTTTCAAAATCAAAGTCAAAATTCTACTGTTTTGAGTACAAAATCGAACCTTGCTTTTATATCCGGTGAAAGGATAGATTTTTAAAGGAAATAGGATAAAGACCTTACAACTCAGGGTAGACCTCCTAGTTTGCTTGCTCAAATCAAAACAAACAAAATTCTCATACACTGTTGATTTTTCAAAACTTTCAAAAAGACAATACTTTGTATACATCCAAACACGGGTTATTACAAAGTTAACGTTCTTTTCAAAACATCTTTCGAAAGATAAACAAGCATTTTGTATACATCCACACACGGATCATTACAAAATTCAATTTACAAAAGTATTTGAAACCACATATGAGCAATTTCAGAGCAATTGAAAAGTGATCGAAAAACAAGTGAGCTAAGCAAACTTAAGAGCCCATGGATAACCATGGATACAAAGGGTGCTAACACCTTCCCTTTGTATAACCTACCCCCTTACCCAGAATTTCTTAAAGGTCTTTTTTCTGTGTCTTTTATAAACCTTTCCTTAATTGGATAAAATAAAAGGTCGGTGGCGACTCTGTGATATTTTCAAAAATGCGAAAGCATTAAGCGACAAAAAAGAGTCAGTTCACGTATCTCTACAGATCAGAGGTATGGCCCGGTATTAAAAAAAAATCGGAGGTCCACAGAACTGGCGACTCTGCTGGGGAGATACTTTCAAAAAACAAAATGTTTTCAAAAGGGGTTACCTTAAGAGAATAGATCACTTCGATGTTTTCAATTGATTGACTTGATTGCTCTATTTTTCAAAGGTTTGTTTGGGTATTTTGCTTGTGTGAAAGATTCTAACCCGAATCTCGAGATACCTTAAGTATATGACATTAGACCAAGGAAACTGTACGGCATGTACCGATACGGTTGATCTGGTAGTCATCGTTAGTGCGATACTTTGGTTTATACTGATGTCCCTTGAAAACGATCAAGGAGTATATTAGGCTTCCGAAGTGTCATTAAACACTAATTTGTCTTAGAACCTTTTTAGTTGAACTTGACTTGTGGCCTATTAAGTGGCTAGCTTTGAAATTGATCGAAGTTAGTTATCCTCGAGGAATATTTTGATCGGCCGCTCGAGCGCCGTATTGAGATGTTACTTCCAAGGATCATAGAACCCAAATCCAATTCTAGGACAGGTTTTAACCAACTCAACTTCAGTGGGGAGGGTATCACCTATCAGCTCCATGCAAGCCTTTAAACCTAAGGCTATTGTTTGATTTGTTTTTGTGTGCCACATGTTTGCATCATAAGCATATCATTTTTGCACCAAACACTTCAAGGATCAAAGAGTTTACCTTTGTTTTTGCAGGTAATGGCTCCCGCCACCAAAGATTACATCCGAATCAACATCTCAACGGTACCGTCTGAACTAAAAGACTTGGTGTCAGAATTCCCCAGGAATGTTCAATTCACTGAAAAGCATGGTCACCTACTCCATTTGGTTACCTCAAAATTTGAAGAAGACATGATACGGGTCCTGTTCCAGTTCTTTGACCCTGAACATCATTGCTTTACCTTTCCTGATTACCAGTTGGTACCCACTTTGGAAGAATTCTCTGAACTAATTGGATTGCCTGTTCGAAATCAATTACCTTTCACTGGTTTAGAAAGGATTCCAAAACCTGAAGTCATTGCTGCTGCTTTACATCTGCGGAAATCAGAAATCGAGTCCAATTGGGAAACAAAGAGTGGAGTTAAGGGTTTACTTGCCAAGTTCTTATTGGAAAAGGCTCGACTACTGCTAGAAAACAAAAGTTATCCAGCTTTTGAGGAAGTTATGGCACTTTTGATCTATGGGTTGGTTTTATTCCCTAATCCCGACCAGTTCATAAGTGTACACATCATCAACCTTTTCCTAATCCGTAACCCGGTACCAACATTGCTGGGAGACATTCTACATTCTCTACACACTCGTACCATGAAGAAACGAGGAACTCTCATGTGCTGTATACCACTACTGGCTAGGTGGTTTACATTTCATCTTCCCCGATCAGTGTTGAGAAATGAACAAAGAATGCATTGGTCTCGCAGGATTATGTCTTTGTCTCATTCAGATATCCGGTGGAACAACTTCTTTCAAAGAGACATTACTATCATTGATCATTGTGGAGAATACCCTAATGTGCCACTCCTTGGCATCAAAGGAGGCATCACTTACAATCCCTCTTTAGCTCTACGCCAATTCGGATATGCAAGGAGCAACGGTCCTCATGACATGATTATCCATGGCATTGTGTTTGATTACGAGAATGATTCTCATAGACACCGACGAAGGTTCATACATGCATGGGGCAGTGTCTATAGAATAGAAAGCAAAACTCTGGGGCAATGGAATTCTATTCCTATGGAACCCTACCTCAGATGGGTCCGCACTCATGCTCAGAAACTCCTTATGCCATATCCTGCTGTTCTACCTGTGACTATTGAACCAGAGGTCGAAGGATATGAACCTCAAGTTATTCTACACCCGGACATGCCAACTGACCTAGAAGAGTTGCAAAAATCTTGGGTTCAACTCAAAGAGGAAAGAGACACCTTCAAATCATACTGTCAAGACTATGAGAGAAGGATATTGGAGCTCACCGGACAGCTTCAAGAAGAACAGCAGATCAACACATTCCTGGGGGCAAAGAGAAAGCGTCCACGGGAGACCTGAAGGATCATTTATTTTATTTCTGTCTTGTAAGCCCAAATGAGGCAAAGAAAAAAGAAGCAAAAAAAAAGAGAAATAAATTGATTAACTAACGTTTGTTTCTTCTTTAACAAATCTAAACTCTAAGATCCTTGAAACATTGCACACACATTTCACTTCATGCATTGCATATACATTTCATACATTGCATTCATATACATTGCATATACATTTCATACATTGCATACACATGGCATCCAGTCATACACATTGCATAACAGGTTCACATGACGGATTTCTCATCTTCTCGCTGTTTATTTCAGTCAGAAGAGATGGAATCTGAAATGAGCATCAAGAATCTCGAAGCACAGAATGCCCAAGTTCAAGTGGCAATTCTGGAACTGGCAAAGGGGCAGCAAGAACTGAAAGCCCTGATAATCAAGAAGAAAAAGAAGCCCAAAGGATCTGTAGGTGTGAGTCACCTGAGAAGAAAGATCAAAATTCCAGTCAAAAAGTTCACAAAGCCACCGATCCCTGAAACAGTCGGTGATGATGAACAAGAAGACAATCAAAGCAACCAGGGTTCTGCTAAACCCTCTCTCTCTTCAAATGAAGAAAATGATCATTCTGGGGACGAACCGGATGATGAAAAATACCAACAGCTGGAAGACCGTATGAAAGCTATGGAGATACAAAAAATACCTGGCCTAGATTTCAATGATCTGGGGCTCATCTCGGATGTTGTTATCCCTCCAAAATTCAAAGTTCCTGTCTTTGCAAAATATGATGGAGTTTCTTGCCCGAAACTACATCTGAGATCCTATGTGAGGAAGATACAACCTCATACAACAGATAACAAATTGTGGATTCACTTCTTCCAAGAAAGTCTGTCGGGTACACAACTCGAGTGGTACTACCAGCTGGAAAATACCAAGGTTCATACTTGGGAAGAATTAGCTGCTGCTTTTTACAAACAGTACCAATACAATGCTGATCTTGCGCCAACCCGTACTCAACTAAGGGGCATGTCTATGGGACCAAAAGAAAGTTTCAAAGGATATGCACAAAAGTGGAGAGATATGGCTGGAAGGGTTCAACCACCCTTATCTGATCGCGAACTAGTTGACATGTTCATGGGCACTTTAACTGGCCCTTTCTATAGCCATTTGCTGGGAAGTTCATCATCAGGTTTCACTGACCTGATACTGACCGGAGAACGTGTCGAAAGTGGCATTCAAAATGGAAAAATTCAGATAGGTTCCACCTCTGGTACTACAAAAAGGCCCATCAGTGGGAGAAATGAGGTCAATGCAACTCAAATTCAAAAAAGTCGCAAAAGTGAGCAGCATCAATCTGTAGGGGCAGTTCTGATCTCCGCATCTGCACCTCAAAAAGATCAACAGCCAAAATATACGCATCGACCAGATGCACCAAGAAGAAATTTCACCAAAATCAACATGCCAATTTCTCAGGCATTGCAGCACTTGCTAAAAGCAGATCTGATCACCTTAAGAGGTCCTCCAAGGAATGTCAACACTTCCTCTCTGAATTATCGCCCTGATGCGACATGTGCCTATCACTCAAACTGTCCAGGACATGACGCAGATCACTGCTGGGCCCTGAAAAATAAAATACAAGATATGATAGATGCTGGTGAAATTGAGTTCGATCCTCCAGAAACTCCAAATGTCATCACAGCACCTATGCCAAAGCATGACAAAACTGTCAACGCTATCCTGGACACTGTTTACATCTATGATGTGAACGAATTATCAACTCCACTCTGCGAAGTCAAAGGAAAGCTAATCCGAGCTGGTTACTTCCCAGGGTGTGACCCCGACTGCTTTTATTGCTCATGCCTGCCCAATGGTTGTGAAAATCTGAGGATGGGAATTCAAAAATGGATGGATCGCCGTATCATTATGTTTGAGAGGCTCCCTTCTATGGACGTACTGTGCGAAGTCTTTGCAAACGGGATAAGAATAGAGGATGCCTCAGTGATCTCCAGCTTACCATTCAAAATCTCTGCCAAGGCTCCATTCAAAATTTCTGCTACACTCAAAGTGGCATCAGTAGTCATTGCTAGTCCAACTCCATTTCCATACTCCTCAGACAAAGCTGTCCCATGGGGATATGACACTAATGTTTACATTCATGGAGTTAAGCAGAGTACCTCGACTGAAGAGACCGCAAAGTTAACTACTCCAACTGTGGGTAATATTGTGGGTACCAGCAAAATCACGAGAAGTGGAAGAATCTTTTCACCAGAAATTTCTCCAAATGTTGCTGCTGGTCCAGTCCGAGTCCCAGTTCCTAATCAAAATGTCAACGCTCGAGGCAAAGAGCCACAAGTTGAACAAATTCAAACCCCGGTGGAGATCACTGCTGAGGATCCATCAAAGCAAGAAATGGAGGAAATATTGAAAATCATCTGCAAGAGTGATTACAATATTGTTGAGCAACTGGGGCACACCGCTTCAAAAATCTCAATGCTATCTCTGCTAAAATATTCAGAAGCTCATGCCAAAGCCCTGATGAAATTCCTAAAAGCTGCGCATGTACCTCAAGAGATCTCAGTCGACCAATTTGAGAATTGTGTTGCCAATCTAACCGTGAGCAATGGTCTCGGTTTCTCTGATGTGGATCTAACCCCTGCTGGAAAAAATCACAACAAAGCCTTACATATCTCCATTGAATGTAATGGCACCACTCTATCTCATGTGCTAGTAGATAACGGTTCTTCTCTGAACGTGTTACCGAAAACAGTACTAGAAAAGCTTGACTTCGAAGGAATTGTGTTACAACCAAGCGATGTTGTGGTAAGAGCCTTTGACGGGTCAACCAGAACGGTATACGGAAAAGTGAATCTCCCAATCAGAGTGGGTTCTCAAATCTTTGATTCTATCTTTTACGTAATGGAAATTCACCCAGCCTACTCCTGTTTACTTGGACGCCCTTGGATACATGGGGCAAACGCTGTAACTTCTACCCTGCATCAGAAGTTAAAATATCCAGTAAAAGGAAAGATTGTCACAGTCTATGGCGAAGAGGAATATGTGGTTAGTCACCTAAGCAATTCCAAATATGTCGAGTTGGAGGACGAATTCATCGAAACTCCATGCCAATCATTTGAGGTGGTCTCTCCAGATGTCTCTACCACCAAGCATATTCCTGCTACTCCAACTACAACTATGGCTTCTCTCAAAGATGCCAAAGCCATGATTGAACAGGGTGATTGCACAGTATGGGGACAGCTTCCCGATATACCCTACAAATCTGACAAGCTAGGTCTGGGCTATGATAGTGAAAATCAAAAGAATGATCAAAGTCCTCGTTCTGAAGGATTGATGTCACACTTCGTCAGCCAAGAAGTAAACGCTATTGAAGATGAAGGAGTGTTCATGAACCATATCATTCAGCCATATCCAGATGAAATTCCACCCATTTCCATGGGAATGTGGGATGCTGTTCAGAGAACCAAACGGCGGGTATAATTATCAGTATGCCGAACCTCAGAATTCTTATATTGCTATGGAGGACCTTACCCCGACTGGATGGGGTGATGAAGTTGGAAATGATCAAATTTTCACAAGTCCCGCCACTGAGCAATATCAAAATCCACCCAAAGAAGTATGGGACACGCTAGGAGAACCCAGCGGCAAATATGACTATATGGTGAAATACTCCGCTCCTCCGAGCTCACAAATTGCCATGGAGGACATTGTCCCAACTGGATGGGATGAACATTACGATGACAATTTCGCTCTTGAAAAAGCCAGAGAAATACCAAATAACGAGGGTTGCTTTCTGTCAGCATACACTCCTCATCAAGATGCACAAGTCTCTATTCAAGACATCATCCCGACTGCATGGGACGGCCTTATCGAGCATCTCGCTCAGCCGACAGAGATATCTCAGCCTGGGCTCTCGTATCCAGCAGAGTATATCCCTTATCCCGAAGGATCACCGGCTCATTTTCCCACTAATGAAATCAATGCTGTGGAAGATGAAAAAGACAACTGCAACTGGAACAGCTGGGTACCCCCTGCTCACAACAGTGGATTGAACAACTGGAAAGCTGAGGATGTGATCTCCTTTGACCAGGAGTAAATGCCATTTCCTGTTTTCTTTGTGTATAATGTGCAAAGATAAAAGTGGTTCCTGAACAATCGAACCATGAGCTTGAAAGCCGTGTGCCTTAGCACACTGGTCCTTCTATAAGGGCTTATCATATCATGATCATGTGCATTCAATAAAATCATGGGACGCTTGCATATTTAAATTTTGTGATCCTTTTTCCTTCTTTCTTCGCTTTCAAATAGCTATGTTTTTTTCTTCACACATACTCACATAATTAACTTGCAGATTCACATACACTCTGGATCCAGTCAACAACGATTCTGCTATTGCCCGTCATGACTTTGAAAATCCGATCTACCAAACTGAGGACGAAAGTGAGGAAGATTGTGAAGTGCCAAGAGAACTTGCAAGGCTGCTAGAACAAGAAGACAAGGCCATACAGCCTCACGAGGAGCCAATTGAGGTCATCAACTTGGGCAACAACGAAGAAATGAAAGAAGTCAAAATAGGGGCTGATTTAGAACACAGCGTCAAGCAAAGACTGATTCAAATGCTGCGAGACTACGTCGAGATATTCGCCTGGTCCTATGAGGATATGCCAGGCCTTGACACGGACATCGTAGTTCATCGCCTACCAATCAAAGAAGGTAGCACTCCAGTCAAACAAAAACTACGAAGAAGTAGGCCTGATATGTCAAAAAAGATCAAAGACGAGGTTGAAAAACAGTTCAATGCCGGATTCCTAAAAGTTGTAAGTTATCCTCCATGGATAGCTAACATTGTCCCTGTACCTAAAAAAGACGGGAAAGTCAGAATGTGCGTGGACTACAGAGATCTAAACCGGGCAAGCCCCAAAGATGATTTCCCTTTACCACACATCGATGTACTGGTTGACAATACCGCGCAATGCAAGGTATTCTCCTTTATGGACGGATTCTCAGGGTACAATCAAATCAAGATGGCACCCGAAGACATGGAAAAAACAACCTTCACAACACCCTGGGGAACCTTTTGTTACAAAGTAATGCCCTTTGGTTTGAAAAACGCAGGAGCGACCTATCAACGTGCAATGG
Organism: Vicia villosa; assembly: GCF_029867415.1. Lineage (NCBI taxonomy): Eukaryota > Viridiplantae > Streptophyta > Magnoliopsida > Fabales > Fabaceae > Vicia > Vicia villosa. Next base: position 19,258,747 of record NC_081183.1, on the reverse strand, counting down.
TAGCGCTATTTCATGATATGATTCATCAAGAAATAGAGGTGTATGTCGATGACATGATTGCAAAATCCAACACCGAGGAAGAACATTTGGGTCATTTACACAAGTTGTTTGACAGACTCAAGAAGTACAAGTTGCGACTGAACCCAAATAAGTGTACCTTTGGAGTAAGATCCGGCAAACTCTTAGGTTTCATAGTCAGCAGCAAAGGTATTGAGGTTGATCCCGCCAAGGTTAAAGCCATTCAAGAAATGCCTATACCTCGTACCGAGAAACAAGTCAGAGGATTCTTGGGACGTCTGAATTACATCGCCCGATTCATTGCCCACATGACTACTACTTGTGTGCCAATCTTCAAACTGTTGAAGAAAGATCAAGTGGAAAGGTGGAATGACAAATGCCAGATATACGCTGACAAAGTACATGTACCTCCAGTTCCATTAAGCGTCCTGACGGCTCCTTGGCCTTTTGCAATGTGGGGTATTGATATGATTGGAGAAATCAAACCTACTGCCTCCAACGGACATCGCTTTATCCTGGTCGCTATTGACTACTTCACAAAGTGGGTAGAAGCAGCTTCATTTGCTTCTGTCACCAAAAATGTGGTAGCCCGGTTCATCAAATACAATCTCATTTGTCGGTATGGCATCCCTGAACGGATTATCACGGACAATGGCACAAATCTAAACAACAGAATGATTACTGAACTTTGCACACAGTTCAAGATCAAACATCATAATTCTTCTCCATATCGACCAAAGATGAACGGCGCGGTGGAAGCTGCCAACAAGAACATCAAGAAAATCATACAAAAAATGACAGTAACCTACAAAGACTGGCATGAGATGTTGCCTTTTGCCCTTCATGGTTATCGCACATCTGCGCGTACTTCAATAGGGGCAACTCCATTCTCCTTAGTCTATGGTATGGAGGCAGTTCTTCCAATTGAAATTCAGATTCCTTCCCTAAGGATTATGAAAGAAGCCAATCTAGACGAAGACGATTGGATTCAAACACGGTTGGACCAGATAAACTTGATTGATGAGAAAAGGCTCGCAGCTATTTGTCATGGTCAGCTATACCAAAAGCGCATGATCAAAGCCTTCAACAAAAAAGTCAAAAGTCAAGCATACCAAACTGGTGGCTTGGTTGTCAAACGCATCATCTTACCACAAGGTGATCCCAGAGGCAAATGGACTCCCACCTACGAGGGACCATTCATAATCAAGAAAATATTCTCCGGCGGCGCCATGTTGCTTACCACCATGGATGGCGAGGATTTCCCACACCCTGTGAATGCTGACATAGTCAAAAAATACTTCTCTTAAAAAAAAAAAAAAAACAGCTCGCTAAGTTGAAAACCTGAAAGGGCAACTTAGGCAAAAATGAGCGTCTCGGTGGATTGAAAACCCAAAAGGGCGGTCCAGGCAAAAATTAGAGACTAAACAAATACTATCCCGGTAGGCTGAAAACCTGAAAAGGCGGCCTAGGCAAAAGTTAGGGAATGAAGCATACAACTGTGTTCCGTTCAGCTGCCTACTCACCATCAAGATTCAACACCTCAAAGACACCGATCAGTCTAATCACTTTCTTCCAACAAGTGAGGGATGAGATGCTCGAAGACAGATTGGCAATAGCAGAGTTGAAACTTGACTGGATCATTTTCACATAGCTATTTATCTTCATAAATATTTTTCAAAACTTTCTGACAGTTTCCTACTTCTAGGATTGTTGTCTCCCTGTGCTAACCCACCTATCATGGCTCTTTTCAATGCAGCTCTTTCAAAAATCACTATTTTCACTTTTCCTGTTTAAATGCGTAAGCGTCTCAATGATAATTTTGAATGAACATATGCATTTGAATATGATTGATGTTTATCAGGAAAAACAGGGATAGCATTCAGGAAATGTCCCGATCATCTGGACATCATTCCATCAGAAGGAAATCACCAAGAGAAACGCATTTCTCAGCAAATTCCTCAAAAAGATTTTCTCTTCAAAAGAAGTCTTATTCCCCAGCAGGTTTGTTCCAGATTACTATCTTCAGAAGATGTGATCCCCGCACCCGGACTTGGTCAGATAGTGCATTGGAGGATTATGCATCTTCCTCATTCCCATTTGAAAGGGCATCAGAACTTCCAGTTACCTTTGGTTCCCCAAGCAGTAGTCAAAGATCCTTCAACGGGATACCCGGGTTCTCAAAGAATTTCCCCAGACGAGGGTACTCAAGCAAGACAAAAGATCATCAACGATCACAATACATTCATGTCCAGCTGACTAGTGGGAATTTATTTTTCCAATTAGAAGCTTGACATCACATTCACATATTCACATTCACATATTCACATTCATACATCATATTCATACATCATACATCATACATCATGCATCATGCGCATATTCATACACAGCATAACATGCATATTTCTCCGGGAATATCTCACATTTACATGCATCATAAACATTGCATATCACTAACTTGATTTTTCAGGTAGGCAGATATCTTCAACAAAGATGTTCTCAATCACATGCCGTGTTCACCTGAATTCCATGAACGGTTCTCTCAGATATAATCAAGCCGAAGATTCATTCTGATCACTTACCAACTCAAAAAACAAGCATCAAAGATCTAAAGCGATACCTCAGACGGTTCCAAAACGATCTAACATTGCAGATCTAAAGCGATACCTCAGACGGTTCCAAAACGATCTAACATTGCAGATCTAAAGCGATACCTCAGACGGTTCCACAACGATCTAGCATCACAGATCTAAAGCGATACCTCAGAAGGTTCCAGAACGATCTAGCATTGCAGATCTAAAGCGATACCTCAGACGGTTCCACAACGATCTAGCATCACAGATCTAAAAGCGATACCTCAGACGGTGCCAGAACGATCTAACATTGCAGATCTAAAAGCGATACCTCAGACGGTTCCACGATGATCAACTTTCAAAATCTAAAGCGGAAAAACTTTGGACAAGTTCCGTAACGATTATCTTCCAAGACTTAAAGCGGTAACCTTGGACGGTTCCGAAACAGTCAACACAAAGACTTTCAAATCCTTCATCAAGATGAACAAACCATCAACCCATTTACCAGGTGGCATCTGAAAGCCCATCTCAGGTAATGTTTCAATCTGTCAACAACATTTCGCAGACGACATTCAAATGCAACTTCCAACATCTCTTCTGATCAAGGTAAGTGCAAATTTTCAGGGCATCTAAATATTCAATCATCTTCTACCTTCAGATTTCAGACAATCTCTTCAGGTTTAAGAAGATTGAATAGGGGCAACTGTTATACCCCAAAATTTGCCCACATATTTTTCAAGGAAACTCCAATCTGAAAATTAAGGGTCTCATATAATCATGGATTTTTATTTCAACAAATATCCTGACATATGAAATACTTAGTTTTTAGAATTTTTCTTATACAGTAATTTGGCTTGCAGTTGAATTTATTCTTACGCAAACGCCAAATACTGTTTATTACTTCACACATGCTATTTATTTATTTACAGATAAATAGTACTGACATAATTGGTACAGAGTTAAATCTTTTTGCAGGCGCAAAATCAGGAAACTCAGACTGTACTGGTAACAGTAAACATTAGTTATTTATTATGTCTGTGTTTTTCTAACAAGTCAAGTAAATAAACTTTCATTTTTCACATAAAACAAAAACAAAAAACAACAAAAAAGAAAATTAACTTTGACTGTTGATTTTTCACTCTAACTGCTACATCAATACCTGAACAGTCAGTCGACAGCCAAACTGCTGGCAGTACAATTCTCAGTGTTTTGTACCATCAATCAAATCAATCTTTCACAATTCAAAATTCCAAGATCTTTGTGCTAGAAGTCTTCTGAATATCACGCGATTAGCAGAGACTCAACACTGCACAAAAATCAGGTACGCTTAACTGTCTCCTACACAAACAGTCTCTAATCAGGGTTTTTCTTGTTTTTACAGGAGCAACAAGTTTTTGAGAGCTCAAATGGATTTCATACACATCCATATATCTCAAAGTACCATCATACAAATTTTCAAACTTCAATTCACTCAGACGCACCGTCAGCAGCTCAAACAGTCAACAGACGACCCGTTTGACCAAAAAAGTCAACAGACAGTCAAAAATGAAATTTTTTGTCAAAGTCCATATTTTGTCAAAGGATTCATCATTTGATCATTGGATGATCACAATTCATCAAGGAAAGATCAAAAATCAACAAAACCCTAAGATTCAAAATTAGGGTTTTTGCCTGAAAAGTCAACTCAACTTTGACTGATCATAACTCTCTCATCCTTCATCCAAAAAATTCAAACCAAAGCTTGTTTTGAAGGAAATTCAATTATCTTTCAAATGCCATTGATCCCATGGTCATTGGATTCACCATTTGAAAAATATGATCAAAGACATTACAGGTCATTTTCAAAGTCAACAAAAAGACACTTTTTTCAAAAGGACACACAAGGAGCATCAAAAATCATTTTGACATGAGACCAAAGACATTGGTTAGAGGACTCTTTGAGGTTTCTAAAAAGTGCAAGATCTCCTTCATATGACAAAAATTGAAGGATTTACACCTTGTTGAAGTTGGCTAAATTTTGGGAAAATGCATGAAATCAACATTGTTCAAAATTGCATTTTTTCCAAATGGGGCCAAGTTTTCAGCATTCAAACATCATTTCCATGATGATATGGGCCTCCCACGACCAAGACAAAGCCCACATCATTTTTCTCCATTTTTTGATTTAATTTTATCATTTAAGATTAAATTAAAAAAGGAAAAAAGAAAGGATAAATCATATCTTATTTTCTAAGCTAAAAGCTCACACATGTGGCTTAATTATGCAGCAAGAAAGCTGCAAGGAAAGGCTAAGGAAAGAGCAAGCCAAGGTTGCTTGAGTTCCAAGCTTGAAAGTCAAAAATTCAACAAAGGCAATCATTGCTTTTAGCTTCAAATTTAAGCACTCCAAGGCCTATAAATGAAGCTGCATATTTCACAAACAAAGAGAGCCAACACACCCACGAAAATATAGCAAGCATAGCATAGAAACACATCAAACTTCTCTCAAAATTCCATAACTTTGTAATTTTCAATTTCATATTTCCAATCAATATCAATACAAAACAATCATTCCAATCATCTTCTAAGATCATATAAAGTAAGAACAAGCCCTTTGTGTGGTCCCATGAGAGTCGTATCACATGCATAAATGTTGTTCATATTCATACATGATCAACTTTCGTTTTCATATATTTAACTGACCTCAATATAAACTAATCATTCTAATAAGTTAATGAGGTCCTATAAGGCAGGTCTGGGCTTTAACATGTTGGTTTCCACGTGAATATTGCTTAACACCATTGATGAATGTTCATGCATGTTTAAACTTTAATCTCTTCGAATCCATAGCTACAGCGCTCAAATAGCCAAACTAACACCACCATCGTGTTCAGGAGGTGATTTTAAGTCGATCTGGGTCCCTTTTGTTTTTGCTCATGGTTGTTTTTGTAGGTTTTCAGAAGCATGGAAATTTGAAACAAAATCCGCAGGTAATGCTGCAGCTAAATCCGCAGCTAAATCCATAGGTAAGAGGTTGAAGAAGATGAATAGTGAGTTGGAAACATTGACCAGCACGCGTGGCATTTCTGGCGCTTCCCATTCGCTGGTCAGCAAGTCTCGCTAGCCACATGTGCATGGTGGGGCCCAACAGACTTGTTGAAAGTCTTTGTGATCCCACGTGATCACTCCCACGCATGTATACCATGTACCCACGCATCTGGGCCATAGATTTCCATCAATTCTTCATCTGACGCACCAGATTACACAGCTTATCATGCTCCCTCATAAACCACCACACAGGATAAGTATCCCTTTTATTTCTATTTTATTTTCTATTTTATTTTAATTTCTTTGATAAATTAATTTAATATAGTTTTAAAAATCCAAAAAATACACAAAAAATATTTTTAGACTTCTAAAATAATATACTATTTTCTGAAATAAAAATATTTTATTTTTCTTCAAAATTTCAATATTTTGCATAATTAATTAGTATATATTTATATATTTGCTTTTTAATTATTCTAACCAATCAAAAATCCCAAAAAAATTGTTCTTTATATAAAATATTGTTTATATATTATAAACTAATTTTTGTACATATTTTGAATAATTTTATCTTTGAGTTTTAATTATTTGTATAATTATTTGCATAATTATGTTTTAATTAACTTAAATCAATTTCAAATCAATTTCCAAAAATTCCAAAAAAATTAGTTTTGTTTTAAAATTAATTAACAAATATTTTGTACATATTTTAAACTTAATTTCTAGGTTTAAATCTATTTTCATCTTTTTTTCTTCATTTTAATTTAATTAATCATGCATTAATTATAATTAAAACCAATCATAAAAATTCCAAAAACATGCCTTTTATGTTTCTTGCAATTTAAAATTCCTAGATAAATGTATAGGATGTCAAATTCATGTAAATAGGCTAGTTTACGTTTCCTGCACAATCGATGTAATAGCGTAGATTTACTTTCCGCACTTTACATTTCCGCATTTTAATTTCCAGCACATATAAACTGCGTGTATGTCAAAGATAAAATTGAACCGTTAGATCACTAACTTCAAAGATAAATATCTGAATCCAATCACAATCACACTTGCACCTCTTCAGGTAATCCTTTTCAATCTTTCAAAATCAAAGTCAAAATTCTACTGTTTTGAGTACAAAATCGAACCTTGCTTTTATATCCGGTGAAAGGATAGATTTTTAAAGGAAATAGGATAAAGACCTTACAACTCAGGGTAGACCTCCTAGTTTGCTTGCTCAAATCAAAACAAACAAAATTCTCATACACTGTTGATTTTTCAAAACTTTCAAAAAGACAATACTTTGTATACATCCAAACACGGGTTATTACAAAGTTAACGTTCTTTTCAAAACATCTTTCGAAAGATAAACAAGCATTTTGTATACATCCACACACGGATCATTACAAAATTCAATTTACAAAAGTATTTGAAACCACATATGAGCAATTTCAGAGCAATTGAAAAGTGATCGAAAAACAAGTGAGCTAAGCAAACTTAAGAGCCCATGGATAACCATGGATACAAAGGGTGCTAACACCTTCCCTTTGTATAACCTACCCCCTTACCCAGAATTTCTTAAAGGTCTTTTTTCTGTGTCTTTTATAAACCTTTCCTTAATTGGATAAAATAAAAGGTCGGTGGCGACTCTGTGATATTTAAAAAAATGCGAAAGCATTAAAGCGACAAAAAAGAGTCAGTTCACGTATCTCTACAGATCAGAGGTATGGCCCGGTATTAAAAAAAAATCGGAGGTCCACAGATATATATAGTTGCTGGTATGTTGGAGCAGAGTAAACACATGATTTGGGAAGTTTTCAGCAAATAGGTTGACCTACTTTAGTGCTTAGGTCGACCTAATAGAAGCAAAGTTAATTGAGTTGAAATTTTCCCAGTTAGGTTGACCTGTAGGTTGGCCTAAAATCTGTTAGGTTGACCTGTTGAAGATTTAGGTGGACCTAAAGTCAGTTAGGTTGACCTGTTGAAGGTTTAGGTCGACCTAAAGTCAGTTGTTTCCAGTTAGGTCGACCTGTTGAAGGTTTAGGTCGACCTAAAGTCAGTTGAAATGCATTTTTGTGACTTTTCTTCAGTTTAGGTCGACCTAGGAGTGTGGGTAGGTCGACCTAACAGTGACATGTGTAAATCCCTTTAGTTTAGGTCGACCTAGGAAGGTGAGTGGGTCGACCTAACAGTGGCATGTTTGTATCTTCTTTGTTTGCCTTAATTTGAGTCGACCAAATGATGCACTGGGTCGGCCTAGTTGATGCAAGACCATATGTTGAGTAATTTGAGCTTTATCGGTTGACCTTGACACATGGTATGTCGACCTACATTGTCTTGGATAGCCAATGCTTGCTTTTCCTTGAGTCATTCACTTGTGCTTTTGTTGTTTGTTCACTTATGATGTTTGCCATGAATCGAAAACTCCTTGGTGAGTATAGGCTTTTACTTACACTGACGCTTCTAGACTATACTACAGTCGAATAAACAACTTCAAATCCTTCAGATCTAAGTCGATACCTTGGACGGTTCCTTAATGATCTACCTTCAGATCTAAGTCGATACCTTGGATGGGTCCTTAATGATCTACCTTCAGATCTAAGTCGATACCTTAGACGGTTCCTTAAAGCAATCAATCTTCAAGATCTAAAGCGGAAACTTCAGACGGTTCCACAACGATCAACTTTCAAAATCTAAAGCGGAATAACTTTAGACAGTTCTGTAACGATTAGCATCCAAGATTTAAAGCGGTAACCTCGGACGGTTCCGTAACGGTCAACGCAGAGGTTTTCAAATCCTTCATCAAGATATAATCTATGGATTCATTTTGATGAACAAACCATCAACACATTCGCTAGATAGCATCTGAAAGCCCATCTCAAGTAATGTTTTGATCCACCAACAATATTTCTCAAGCCACATTCAATGCAAATTCCAACATCACTTCCGGTGGAGGTAAGTGCAAATTTTCAGGGCATCTAAATATTCAATCATCTTCTACCTTCAGATTCCAATCGGTGTGTTCAGGTTTAAGAAGATCAAATAGGGGCAACTGTTATACCCCAAAATTTGCCCACATATTTTTTCTGAAAGAAGGCAACTGACTTCTGTCTAAAAATTGGGAGTTTCATATAATCTTGGATTTTATTTCATAAATATCCCGATTTTATGAATACTCAATTTTTTAGAATATTCTTATACGGTATTTTGGTTCGCTGTTGAATTTATTATTACAGAAATGCCAAGTACTGTTTATCACATCACACACGCTGTTTATTTGAGATTTATTTGCAGATAAATAGTACTGACGCAATTGGTACATAATTAAATTTTTGTAGGCGCAAAGTCCGGGGATTCAGACTGTACTAGTAACAATTAATTTATTATTAATTTTGTTTCCCACTAACTTTTGTACTATATTATTGTTTTCAAATCTCTTCCTTTGTATTCAAATCTCTTTCTTTCTTTTCAAATCTCTTTCTTTCAAATCAAATCCTAACTTTATTCCATAAATCTTTCTTTTCAAACCCTACCATACACTTTCTTTCAAATCCTACTACCACTCAAATTTTCCTTTTTTTGTACGGTATCACTTCATTCCCCAACGTCTCCATCCTTCTTTTCACTCTATATATACCCCTCATTTTTTCCATAAATTCTCACATCAAATTTCACTCATTTCCCAAATTTCTATCTCATAGATATTTTCTCTTCTTCCCCGGTAATAATGGCAAAGTGGGTGGATACGTTTTTTCTTATGGTCATCACTGTTTTGGTGGTGATCACGTCCTTGTTCTGTCTGCATAGTCCTGAAAAATACGGACCTGGGATGCTTACACTCCACTGCATCTATATATTGTTATTTATAGCATGGGTTTTTAATCGTCATACTTAAAGTTTGTCGTATCTTTCGCTTTCAAAAAATGTACCGTTCATTATATTTGTCGTATTGTTCGTTATATTATGTAATATTTGTACTGTCAGTATTAAATGTTGTACTATCTGTCGTACTGTCGTTTAATTATCAAGATAATATTATGTGTGTTTATTTCTAGTTAAATATTTATTTTTATGTGCATTAAATCTTTTTCAAGATTACTATCGGTAATTTCGTTCGCGTACGGTATATTTTATTTATTTATTATGCTTGTGTTTTTCTAACAACTCATGTAAATAAATTTTCACCATTATCACAACAAAAACCAAAAAGAAAAAAATAACTTTAACCGTTAAGTTTTCACTTTAACTGTTATGTTAATTCCCTGATAGCCAGTTAACAATCAAACCCGCTGACAGCGCGATTTTCCGTGTTTGTACTATCAGTCAAATCAATCTTTTGCATTTCAAAATTCCAAGATTTTTGTTCTAGAAGTCTTCTAATAATCACATGATCAGCAGAGACTCAACACTGCACAAAAATCAGGTACGCTTAACTGTCTCCTACACAAACAGTCCCTAATTAGGGTTTTTGTTTTTTTCAGGAGAACAAGTTTTTTGAGACCTCAAATGGATTTCATGGATCTCCATATGTCTCAAAGTACCACCAGAAAAATTTTCAAACTTCGATTCGCTCGGACGCACAGTCAGCAGCTCAAACAGTCAACAGACGACCAGTTTGACCGAAAAGTCAACAGACAGTCAAAAATGAAATTTTTTGTCAACATCCATATTTTGTCAAAAGATTCATCATTTGATCAATGGTTGATCATAGTTCATCAAGAAAAGTTCAGAAATCAACAAAACCCTAAGTTTCAAAATTAGGGTTTTCTCCTGAAAAGTCAACTGAACTTTGGCCGACCATATAAATCACAAACATATGATAAGTACCTAAGCACAAAAGCCCTAAGTTCATTGGTTCGGCATGACAGCTTAGGGAGTCTAACCTTCCCATTGGTATGTTCTAATAAGGGTCCCATGGGACCGTTCGTAGCCTCCGAGATTTTTTGTCTCTTTGGGTTTTAGAATAACACATTTGCCCATGAGGTTCGAGTTTTAGGGGTAGGTTCTCAGAGAGATCATCCAAATACCAAGTCCTGCCCTTAACAAAGTCAAGCCTAGTTTTGGACATTTCCGGATATTCAACCCACTCTGAGTGGAATTATCAATAAGACTCGTAGGCGATGCAAGTCCCCCCTGGTCTTAAGGATAATTCCCACACTTATGTTTTAACCATAATTTATATATCCATGAAATATAAAAACGACAATTTATATCCAACAAATACAATAAAATAAATATGCAAGGTTTGTGGCTAAAAGTGTTAAGGTTTATAGCTAAGGAGATGAATAGGGCGAAAAGTGAGATTTGAATGAATTGAGGTTTTGGGGAAGGGGACTCGCCTTGGTTATCCAAGTGCCTACGTACCTCCTTCTGGAAGATCAGAGTCAACGTAGTTCAGGGAGGGTTGTACTCCTTAGAATTTATATGAATGTATGAAGGCATTTTGAATTGCCTTATCGAAGTTTTGAAAATCCGTAGTTTGCAAGGTATTTTGAATTACCTTATCGCAGTTTTGAAAATCCGTAGTGTTGTGAAAAAGATGTGTTTTAAGATGGCGTACAACCCTGATTATAATATGTTATATTAATCGCGATGATTAATAGATTTAATCACCATAATTAACAAATTTAATGAGAATTGCTAATTATTTTAATCGATTGATTCGATAATCACCATTAGCAAATTGATGTATTTTAAATTAGATTATTAATTAATTGTTACTCCTCGTAATCAATAGATTTGATTAAAAATAATAACGAATTGATAAAAAATATGCTAATCATCGTAACCAATAGAATCAGTTAAAACCATTTAGCAAAATAAGCCTTATTTGAATTTAATATTTAATTAAAATTGAATAATTTATCATTAATCATCGTAATCAATTGATTTGATTAAAACAATTAATGAATTAAACCTTTCATGTGCATATTAAATTATATTAGATTAAAAATTAATTTGAATATTTTTAAACGGAAAATCCTAGTTAATCCAAGCAATTTCACCTGTAGAGGAAAATCCTAAAACGAAACCCTAAGATCCAACAATGGTGAATTACCGTATAATCACACAAACAACGAATTAATTGCCCAGAATCGTTATAAACATCACCACAAACCATAATATGCAATCAAAATTCATGTATGATGCATGAATCATAGTATTCGACCTTAGATTGTAAGTGACATACTGTGGCTTAAACATAGATGATTCTGGGGGTGTTGATGTCGTGTGATGATTCAAGCTTCAGGGATCTCCAAGGACTGTATTGCAACCTTTAGAACGCCTTAAAACTTTTCCAAACTACAAAACCAAATTTGTGTTCTTGAGTGAAAATTTTGCTCTTTGAATAGGGTTCTTGCTTCATAATTTCCTCCCCCAATGCTATGAAATGTGTCATGTATTTATAGAGGAGCAATTAGGTTAATGAGTTGGCCCAAATATATCTTTCAATCAATCATGGAAAATTTGTGAAAATTTTGATTTATGTAACTTTCTATTTTTGATCCAATCTTGCACCAATCTTCTTCCAATCACTTATGCACGAAATTAGATTGAAAATAAGGAATAAATGCTGATTGGAATTTATCATTATATGGAATAAATATTTGACTTTTCTTTGATTTATATAACTTTAAATCATCATTTAACTGAATAAAAATCATATAAAATCATATAAAATCAAATAAAATCCTATAATTGGTGGCAAGTGAATCTGATAGCTTGGATAGCGTGTGGATCAAGATTAAACCTTAAAAAAGTTAGGCCCATTAGCAAGAAACTTCAATTTGAACCACTTTTATTTCATATTTTGCCTCCAAAATTGGCCAACTTTGACAAGGCGTATATCCTTCAATTTTTATAATATGGAAGAGTTCCAGGACTTTTTGGAAACCTAAATATGTCCTTTACAAGCTACTTTGGAACATATTTTTCATTTGGAGATTTTATCTTGATGATATAGCCTTTGACAAAAACTACTTTTGGTTGACTTTTGAAAACGACCTATAATCTTTTGTATCATATCTCTTAAATGAAGCATTTATGGCCTTGGCATGTGAGAGACAAAGTTGTATTGAATCCAATTTCCTTAAAAATAGGCTTTGGTTGGGAAATTTTTGATACTCCATGTCAAAGTTATGGCCAGTCAAAGTTGAGTTGACTTTTTAGTTAAAAAACCCTAATTTGAACTTTTGACTTTGTTCATTTCTGAGTTTTTTTTAATAAATCATGATCAACCCTTGATCAAATGATTGATATAACCTCAAATGCTTGACTGTATTTTGACTATAGTTGACTTCTAGGTCAACATAGTTGATTATTGATCATCTGAACCATTGATTGAACAATCTTGTGATCCAAGGCGTGAAAATTTGCTTGGAGATGCTCTGAGACATATGAGATACCTTGAGGTCCATTTGGGGCCTTTGAGATTCAAACTCCTTTGATAAAATGCAAACTCTAGTTTTGGAGATCCTGGATTAGGAGGAGCTTTGTCTGATAGAACTCTGAGTGCTTTTGGGCAATTGAGGAACCTTTGTTTGAATATAAGAGGGCAAATTTTGGGGTATGACACTTGGGCAGTTCAGAGATTCGTACTTTTCGAGACCTCAGAGAGGCCTTCGTCAAACAGTACAAGTACAAACTAGATATGGCTCCTGTTGCACCCCAAAATTTGCCCACCTAATCTTATGCTAACTGGCTTAAGTTTTACATTTCATTTGCTTCTATCTATTAGGTCCTCCTACATATCACGCACATTAGTCATTAACTTAGTATGGAGATCAAGGCTACTGGTAATTAGCTTTCTCTATAATTTTTAAGGATTTCCTTTTAATTCAAGGCTATCAAGCTACAATAGCATCCATGTCAAGATTCCTCAAGAACATCAAGTGCATAAGGTTTCATCGAGGATTCAAATAAGTTTACGTGGTATTATGCTTTGGTTGTTTCCCGCATTTCTAATCATCAACTTTATAGTCATCGAGTTTTTATCTCAAGAAAGACTAGAGTGCTGGTTCATTGCTTAAGTTTATTGGAGTTTATCAAATTGAAGACTAGACTTAAGGCTTTCATTTCTCCTATACTTCAAGACAAATTCACCTTCAAAGGTTCTTCAAGGCATTATCCTTTCAATTGCTTGCAATACTGTTTGATTTGGACTTTTGTTGAATACAAGATATGGAAACATTGAACATTGATTGATATAAAGGAGCACTATATCTATTTGAGTCACGAGTTACATCAGGATTAATTACAAGCTTACAAGGTCAAAGTCCATTTCAAAACCCTTCCAAGTTACAAAAAATTCTAATGGTGCTATCTTAAACCTATGCCTCAATCAAATAGCTTGCTGCGCGATACACATGTATATATATGCAGTGGTGTTCTCAGCTCCATCAAAGATGCCAAGATTTTGTACTAAAGTCTGATTTAAAGTCTTCTCCGAAAGTCTTCCTTTCCGGAAAATTCGACGCATACTAAAGCTCCGGCAAACTCGCCGGTAAACAACGCACGCCACCGATTCAAGTGCGAATCAGAACCTACATATCAAAACAAGAAAGAAACAATTCCAGCTATCAGTCCCTGCAACAATAAATCCAAACACTCAGCAGCCTACAAATCCAATTTGGTACACAAAAAAGAAGAAGGGAATTTACAACTTGCAGCTCAATATTTATACCATCTAATATATCCACATCCAGTTCAAGAGGAAAAGCTAACAACATTGTGATCCCTAGCTTCAATAACAGTTTGTTAAATTAAACCAGCATTTTCTAATTATAGCTCAGCCATACATACACAGCCACATAACAAACTGCTAATCAACCTGTATAACCTAACCAACTTTCAACACATCTAACCTACACAATCCAAACATTGCTACATCAAAGAGCTTTTTTCAAACCAAACTGACAGTTACCATTTAATCAATTCCTATTACCAATCTCAAACCAGCAACCACTTGTTCACTAATAGCCATAACAGTCATAACCTTTCCTAACTAACCTCTAAACCTTTCCGCTAACCAAAAGTTCATAACAGAATTTCTAACCAACAAAAAAACAGAATTAACAAACCAATAACTACCCCCAACAGCTTCTAACTGATTTTCCTTAACAAACCCCTAACTAACCAACCATCATAACCGATTTCTAACTACCAAATAACAACCTGTAACTAACCTTCCAAATCAGTTACAAACTCTAACAGAATCAACAGATAACAGAAAATCAGAAGAGAGTAACAGAAAAATTCAGAGGGAGAATTTACCTGAAGAATATCTATAAATCAGAACTTCCATTCATCACTTTCCTCTCCACCATTTTTCACACCATCTTCATCTTCATCTCTTCACTTCTCTGCTTCACACTTCACTCTCTCAATTTCATCATCATCTTCAAGCTTTCTCCAATCACTCTCCATCTCTGAATAATCATCACAAGAACCTGCAAAAACAGAACAAAGATGCTGAGAAGATGAGAAAATCGCAACAAAAGGAATTCAGAATCTCCTTCATCGATAACCACATCTAAACCTTCATCTTCTTCTTCAACCAATTCCATCACCTTCATCTCCTTCATCAATCTTCAACTATCCTCATCGACTTCGAACCAAACTTCTCCTCACATCGCAACCTTCATGACCTCATCAACTTCAGTTCATCTCAGCATCTTTCTCCATAATCCCTGCAACAACATCAATACAACAATCCTAAGAACAGAAAAGAAGAAGGTCCAGAGAAGGAGGAGAAAGAAAACGACCTGAATTCGTAACAACCTCACATTCGAATCGCATCTGAATCGACTTCCATATTTTTGTCTTCTCCTCCACATCCCTTCATCGATTCACAAAACCAATAAAGACTGCACTCTCTGCAACGGCTTCAATCATCATCGTTCTTCATATCTATTCTCAATCCTCAACGCGCATCTCCAACAAAATCTTATCATCATTTTCATCAATCGCGAGTTGAGTACATCGGAGAGCTTGTTCTTCCGCCGCCGCCGCTGTTCTCGCAATGAGAAGGAGAAAGAGCTTAGAGGTGAGGGATGGGATCGGAAGAGGAAGTGTTTGCTTCCGATTATGATGACAAATCGAAGGATCTCGCCGGAGAAGAGAAGGTTGAGTCGGCCGCCATTTGCTCGTGAGGAGAGAAAGAAGAGGCTTTCGCTTCAAAGAACTCCAATCGCCACACAGAGTAACCCTAATTTCCCTCTATTCCTTATTTCTTTTTTTTTTATTTATTTTTAATTAATTGTTTTATTTTATTTAATCCAATTTTTGATTAACAAAATTCTGAATAATAAAAATCTGAATGACAAATCTATTGGGCCGAATTCTGAATGCACCCCCTGAAGGCCCATGTCTATTTTTTTTTGTGCTGATAAATCTGAATAAAAACGCCCCTTGGGCCAAACTCATCCTGGGCCCTGCGCCTTGCTTGCTGCACCATATAATTCACTGTTCACCCCCCTTTCCTTTTATTCTTCATTAATAAATTTATGTTTACTTAGTCTTTTTTTACCAATTTCTTTTAGGTGATAAATACCTTTTTTTCTACTATCTTCTTAGCCTTTAATACAATTTTTGACATAAAAATAATCATAAAAAATATTAGTTTTAGGCTATTTGTTTTTTTTAACTTGTAATTCAATTTCTCTCATAAAAATCAACATAAAAATAATAGTACTTTTAATTCACTTTTGTGCTATATTTTCTACTTGTTCTTTTTCATGCTTTTATGCTATTTTCAATATTCTATTGTGACTTTAATTTTCATGTTTCTTTTATTCCTAACCTTAGGTAGAAGCCATGATAACATTAGGTAGAAATTCCCTTCATATTAGGCTAGTTTGCTTAGGCTAGTTTCTTCTCCTTTTCAACTTTAAAACACTTAACAAATGCTTGATTTTAATTCCCTTAAAAGATACAAAGAAAACACCTTTAAAAATGACTAATAATTGCTTGACTAATAAAAAGGGAATGGAAGCTTGAATCTCCCTTGCTTTAGGGAATCATTCGAGTGCTTGGATCTCCCTTGCTTTAGGGAACCATTCGAGCGTAAGTTCCCAACGTTAAAAAACACAAACCATAGAGCAACTCGAGTCTCCCTTGCTTTAGGGTGCCACTTGACCACTCAAACTCTCTTCTCTATCTCGCCTCCGAGGCATTCTTTAATCGGACACGTTATTTCCGCTCCATTCCCAGCTTAAGACTCCAGAGGTCGAGCAGCGGAGTGCGAATGTAACTTCGTCCACTAAAAAACACAAAAACAAACAAAAACTAAAGAGCCGAACTACGGCGCTCTGATTCCTAAAAAGGATACGTAGGCATTAGGTCGCGGGGCCTAAGCGAGCACAACTATTTATAAATCTTATTTTCCCCGTGTTTCTTTTCTTTCATTTGCATGCATTCCCTTAGTAATTAAGCTTTAGATTTATACACCCTTTAGATAACAACAAACATAGGTGGATACCATCGAGTACGATGGGCGTGAGGGGTGCTAGTACCTTCCCCTTGCGTAACCGACTCCCGTACCCTATCTCTGGTCGAAAGACCTCGTTCTTATTCATCTTAGGTTTTCTGATATTCCTTTCCCTTATGGGATAAATATATTAGTGGCGACTCTGTTCACATTTCGCGAGCGTGCGACAGCTCCCGACAGAGATCAACTCCGGGCCATGACTCAAAAGGATAGAGAGAGTTTCAAAGAATACGCTCAAAGATGGCGTGAAGTTTCTTCTCAAATTTGTTCTCCTCTTGAAGAGAAAGAAATGACGGAAATCTATCTCAAGACTTTGAGTCCGTTTTACTACGGAGGAATGGTCGCCAGTGCACCTAGTGACTTTACAGAGATTGTAAACATGGGTGTACATCTAGAAGAAGCAGTTCGAGAAGGACGCTTGAACAAAGAATCCGAATCTTTTATTGGTCCTAGGAAGTACGGAAGTTCTTTCTAGAAGAAAAAGGATCAAGACGTCAGTAGTATCTTACACAGAGAAAGAAGGAGGTTCCAACCTCAAGTTGCAACAGTAACTCAAGTTGTTAGCTCAGCGCCAGCCTATCAACCTCGAGTTTCTCAACAACCATTTCAACAAAGGTCACAACAACCTCAGCAACAGGTTGGACCTTTAAATTTCAACAACAATAGGGCTCTAAGGTATCCTCCCTTTGACCCCGTGCCAATGCCGTACGCGGAATTATTTCCAAATCTATTGGCAAAAGGTCTCATTCAGACAAAGAGTCCTCCAAATCCTGCAAATGAATCTTCACCTTTGTTCAGGGCTGACCAATCTTGTCCCTATCATCATGGGGCACCGGGTCAAAACATTGAGACTTGTCTCAATTTCAAGATCGACGCCCAAGGATTAGTGAAGAGTGGAATTCTATCTTTCAAAGATATTAATCCCGACGTCCAGGCAAATCCTTTGCCACAACATAAAGAAGCTTCAGTGAATCTGATAGATCAACACCCCAATGTCATTCAAATCTACAATATCCATCAGATAGGGGAAAATCTCGTCAAAATGCACGCTAGACAAGCTGGGTATGGCCATGTACCACCTCGTAACTTCTTCACATGTAAAATTTGTCCTAAGAATAATCAAGGATGTGTTGTAATTCAAGCTGCCTTGCAAGAGAAAATGGACTTAGGATGGATTCAACACATTTGAGTCAAAACTGGATGCGACATCAACATGGTTCAAGAATGTCCAGAAGAATATAAGATCTACAGAGTTGAAGATCTCGAAGGATCGGTAGTCAGGTTCCATAAGACTTTAAATGGACTTGCGGACTTTGGAACGGATTTCCATCCTTATAGTAGATGTAGAATTTGTCGAAGAAAATCACGAGGATGTTTGCGCGTCCTCAACAACATTCAGAAACTGTTGGATGACAATACCATTACAATTCTTGCCAACAGAGAAGATGACGAATTCTTTACCGTATCTCCTCAGATTAATCTAGTTGAACCAATGCAAGTTAAGTATGACAGCAGGAAGACAGTAATTGCTCCATTAGTCATCTACTTACCAGGTCTTGTACCGTATGAGTCCAGTAAGGCTATACCATACAAGTACAATGCTACAGTCATTGAAAATGGTAAGGAAATACCATTACCATCTATTGTCACTAGAAGTGGACGAGTCTTCAACAGAACAACCAAAAATGTGGAAAAGCCTTTGGAAGAAGCACCACATAAGCAAGACAATCATCCTACCAATGTTGTTCAAGCAAAAGAAAATGATGAGCTCTTGAAATTAATCTAGAGGGGCGAATACAACATTGTAGATCAACTGCTACATACTCCATCTAGGATATTTGGGCTTTCCCTACTATTGATTTCAGAGGTTCATAGGGAAGCTCTACAGAATGTTTTGGAACAAGCATTCGTAGAACCTGGTGTTACCATAGGGAAACACAACAACATCGTTTCCAACATCTCCGTAGGAACTAATCTGAGTTTTTGTGACGAAGATCTTCCTAAAGAAGGAGTGGGTCATAATCTTCCACTCAACATCTCAGTTAGCTGCTGCATGGGTGATGTTCTCACAAGAGTCCTAATAGACAATGGATCCTCTCTCAAAGTCATGCCCAAGTCAACGCTGTCAAGGTTATCCTTCAAGAATTTCCCATTAAGGGACAGTCACGTTATTGTCAAAGCATTCAATGGTTCAAGAAAGTCAGTTTTTGGAGAAGTAGATCTTCCCATAACTATTGGACCTCATACTTTCAAAATAACTTTCCAAGTTATGGATATCCATCCAGCATACAGTTGTTTGCTAGGTCGCCCATGGATTCATGAAGCTGGGGAAACTAGTTCAACACTCCATTATAAACTGAAGTTCATTCGAAATGAAAAATTGGTAATCGTATGTGGAGAACGAGCTTTGATCAAATGCATGCCTGTCATCATTCTTCGACATAGAACCAAAAGAAGTCGCTGGAACTAAATTCCAAACGCTTTCCTTGGATAAGAAAAAGGGAAAGGTGAAAGCAGCGTCTATTTCTTCCTATCCAATCCAAGTTATAAAGGATGACACTACCATTGGTTAGGGGCACATTGAGATTCCTTCCAACAACAAGAACAGAACAGGAGTCGGATTCTTTCCAACATCATCACAAGCTACTCATAACAATAACAACATTTCATCACGGTTCTAAAATCACTCAAGAACAACAATTCAAAAATTCAAAACAGCATAAGCACCGCAACAATTGTGAATTCAGAGAGCAGTAGTAGCAAGAAAATACAACCTACCTCAGCAATTAAAACCGGCGAAATCCTCCTCGCCGCAGGTAAACTGATTCCTCGCTTATTCTCGATAATATTGCTGTGAACTTTATTTTTTCTGTAAAATAGTAATCGCACAGAATTGTTACGTTTGCTAGTTTTAGGTTCTTGTGTGTGTTTGAGTTTGAATAATGAATAACTGTGATGATGAGTTTACGGTTTAGCCGAATAAATTCATCTTTCTACTTCAATTTAAAGTTGGGTTAAAGAAAAAACATACCTGGATTGTTCTTCCGCAGCCGCCGTGAGCCAAGGTTGAGATAAGGTTCCGCGTGTTGCTGCTACTCGGTGAGAATCTGACAAAAACAGAGAGCGATTCTGAGAGAGTTTGAATCGATGTCATTCTTCAACGAGAGAAAGAACCGCGAGTTTGAGAGCAAACTGAGAGAGAGGTTTTGTTGTTTAGGGTTTCATAAAACCCAATCTTTGATTACTAGTAACATGGGCGGATCCGGGTCACCCTGACCCGACCCGGTCCGGCCCAGTTTTTTTTATTTTTTAATTTTTATTTTATTCATTCACCTTTTGTTACATATTGGGCTGCACCCTCCATCCGGGTTTCACACCCCCTCTGGCCCAATTACTTAGTTTTTTTACTAACTATTTCTTTTAATTTTCTTTAAAAAGATTGTTTGCATAAAAAAGACTTAGTATTTTTAATTTAATATAGGATTTAGTTTTATTTTCTAATCCTTATTAAAAATGACAAAAAATATGTTTTTTTAAGATCAAAAGTTTTCTTTTAATATTTTCTTATGTTTATAAGTGTGTTTTTTTTAATTCTTATTAAAACAACAAAAATATATTAGATGCATATTTAAGTTTGTGTTTCTAACTATTTTATCTTTTCATGAAAAACCACAAAAACATCTTCTTTTAGAATTAATTTTTTTTTGAATTTGATATTTTCATATTATTTTGTGTAGTTAATCATTGGTTACTGTTGCACATTTTACTTGAATTTTCTCACTTCATCCAAGACTTCGAGATTATTTCTCTGTTGTCTTTTGGATTTGTCTGTTTTGTTTGGTCTTCCATTTGCTGTAGAATTCCATAAACAATTACTGGATGTTTAAAGAATGCTGTAAGTTGTGAACTCATCTGGCGTTCTTTTCTGCTGGTGTGGATGCCTAACATCTGAAGATCAACGTAACACCTCAAACTCAGAAATCCAATTTTCTCATTCTTTGAGGCAAGCCTAAAACTCAATCAACTGTTTTCACAACAGTAATCAATTTACTTTCAAATCATTCAACTCATTTTCAAAACACATGGGCATCCCTTAAGGTGTAAGCCCCAAACCTCTTTGTAAATATCTTTCTCATTTATTTACATAACTTTAATCAAAAACATGTCATTTTTATGACTTTTTAAAACCTTTTTCTAGAGTTTTCTCTTTCAAAAAAACTCTTGATCAAATCTATTTGGATTGATCAATTGATTTTTCAAAACAATTGGGCCTCTTGAATATTAGAGAGTGTAAGTCCCAAAACCCTTTTTGTACATAATTTTTTGTATAAAAAATAGTTAATCAAAAAATAAGTTTTTTAAACTATTTTCTTTGGTTTTCTTTTCAAACTTTTGATTAACTCTTCTCTTGATCAATAATCAACCATATTTTCAAAGCAATTGGGCCTCTCGAATATTAGAGAGTGTAAGTCCCATCCCTTTCTCTTTGTACAGTTTTTCTTTAAACAGAAAACTTCTTTTGAAACAAAACTTTCAAACTGTTTTCAAATGACGAAACCTCGTGTCTTTTTAACAAAAACAATCAACCATGTTTATAAAATAAAACATGGGCCTCCACATAGGTATAAGTCCCAGTCCCTCACATGAAATTAGGTATTTCATTGTACATATACCCTAGGAGATTAGACATTTATCATCTCTATGATAGGAGTATCTCATCTATATCATCACAATCAATCAATCAAACTTCTTTTTTGCCACAAGGTTGGCTAATCAATCAAACCTTTTGCCACCAGGCTGGCTGATTAATCAAAGTTTTTGCCACAAGGCTGGCTTCGTCGAAACTTTTGCCACAAGGCTGGCTGATTAATCAAAACTTTTTGTCACAAGGCTGACTTATCAAAAGTTTTTACCACAAGGCTGGCTAATCAAACTTGTTTTTGCCACAAGGCTGGCTAAACAAAAACATCTTTATCATTCTAAGCACCATAAGTGGCACAACCCAGGTCTTATAATGAAAAGATTTTCAAACAAAAATCAAACAGATGTATGTGATGATATAGATTAGATACATCGAGCATTAAGATGACATTTGTCTCTTATCCTTTGCTTCCACTAGCATAAGTGGGAACTACGATTGCTCTGACTTTCTCAACATCCCTTTGAGAATACGTAGGCACAATGTCGTATCCTTGGCGAGCAAAACTTCTCACTCAAACCACTCAAACCTTAGCACCCGTAGACCCCGAGCTACAGATGCTCTGATTCCCTCTAAGGGATATGTATGCAGAGGATCGCGATGATCTTTGCGAGCATAATCAAACAAACACCTTAGGTCCCACCTATCTCACAAGAACCCCCACCATAACATAGAATGAAATAAACATGATAAAGAAGCCTGTAGAGTACTATAGATACGTTGGGTGCTAATACCTTCCCTTTGTATAACCAACCCTCTTACCTGGAATCTCTCCCCCACTTTTGCATTGCTTTTAATTTTGTGTTATTTGCTTTGCATTTGTTTTAAGGTTATTGCAACTTTTTCTCTTTTCCGGTTTTGGAAACAATAAAAAGTTTGGTCGTGACAAAAACAAAAAGAAAAATCATTTTCTTGAGCACTCAAGCCCAAAGAAGGCATCAGGTGTCTCATCCCCGATAGATTTTTCCCCGCGACAAGTCCTAACACACTTCAGAAGTTATCCATACATAAGATCTTCTCATCTTCTCCTTCTGGGCACAAATCCATACTGATATTCTTCAGAATGAACTTGAACCTATCTTCAGCCAGGGGTTTTGTAAAGATATCATCCCATTGATGGTCTGTATCCACAAAGTTCAAAGAGAGAACACCCTTCTGAACATAGTCCCTAATAAAATGATGTTTAATCTCAATATGTTTAGCTTTGGAATGTAAGATAGGATTCTTTGATAAACATATGGCAGAAGTATTATC
The DNA here is from genome assembly GCF_029867415.1 of Vicia villosa. Lineage (NCBI taxonomy): Eukaryota > Viridiplantae > Streptophyta > Magnoliopsida > Fabales > Fabaceae > Vicia > Vicia villosa. The sequence goes on along the minus strand of NC_081183.1, from coordinate 19,235,697 downwards.
AAAGAAGATAGGAATGTTACTCTCATATATTTGATAATCTTCTAGCTGACTTTTCATCCAGAGCATTTGTGTACTACACCCAGCAGCAGCAACATATTCTGCTTCTGTTGTTGAGAGGGCTATGGTAGCTTGCTTCTTTCTGTACCAGGAGATCAAATGACTTCCAAGAAATTGACAGCTTCCAGAAGTACGCTTCCAGAGGTATGATTAGATCTTCTGTAGACTAAACCAACATTAGTAGTACCTTTCAGATACCTCAGAATTCTCTTAACAGCAGTTAAGTGAGATTCTCTAGGATCTGATTGGAATCTAGCACACAAACAAACACTGAAAAGAATGTAAGGTCTAGAAGCAGTTAAATATAAAAGAGATCCAATCATACCTCTGTATAACTTCTGATCTACCTTCTTACTTACCTCATCCTTACCTAGAACACACGTTGGATGCATAGGAGTTTTGGCTTCTTTGCTTTCAGAAAGATTGAACTTCTTCAGAAGTTCCTTCACATACTTCGTTTGATGAACATAAGTTCCATCAGAAGTTTGATTGATTTGAATCCCAAGAAAATACTTGAGTTCACCCATCATACTCATTTCAAATTCAGCCTGCATAGACTTAGCAAACTCCTTTCCAAGTGAAGCATTAGATGTTCCAAAGATAATATCATCAACATAGATTTGACAAATTAAGATATCCTTCTTAGATGTTTT